>NC_050100.1:218335372-218380372 GCF_902167145.1 Zea mays | reverse complement strand
AAATTTTTTCAACAAAAATGTGAATTAGGAAGAGTTGGTCGACGAAATATGAATCGGAGACTGAATCTTGATATCCCCTCAGAACAATACATTCTTGTTACCACGAGATGTATTGGCCGCTACGGATCATTTGATTGGATGAAATTTGGAACGGGTATACTTGAAGATGACGATATGAATCACTTGAAAATAAACGTATTCGTTCGGTTGCAAGATTGTTACAAGATCAATTCGGACTGGCTCTTGGCCGTTTTACCAACATGCGGTTCAAAAAAACTATCCGTAGAGTATTCATACGTCAAATCGAAACCGACTCCACAAACTTTGGTAACTCCAACTTCAACTTCGATTTTATTAATAACTACTTATGAGACCTTTTTTGGCACATACCCTTAGCTCAAGTTTTTGATCAAACCAATCCATTGACACAAACGGTTCATGGGCGAAAAGTGAGTTGTTTGGGTCCAGGAGGATTGACGGGGAGAACTGCAAGTTTTCGGAGCCGAGATATTCATCCGAGTCACTATGGGCGTATTTGTCAATTGACACGTCCGAAGGAATCAATGTTGGGACTTACCGGCTCGTTAGCTATTCATGCGAGAATTGATCACTGGTGGGATCTATAGAGAGTCCGTTTTATGAAATATCTGAGAAAGCAAAAGAAAAAAAAGAGAGACCAGGTAGTTTATTTATCACCAAATAGAGATGAATATTATATGATAGCAGCAGGAAATTCTTTGTCCTTGAATCAGGGTATTCAGGAAGAACAGGTTGTTCCAGCTAGATACCGTCAAGAATTCCTGACTATTGCATGGAACAGATTCATGTTAGAAGTATTTTTCCCTTTCCAATATTTTTCTATTGGAGGTTCTCTCATTCCTTTTATTGAGCATAATGATGCGAATCGGGCTTTAATGAGTTCTAATATGCAGCGCCAAGCAGTTCACTTTCTCGGTCCGAGAAGTGCATTGTTGGAACTGGATTGGAACGCCAAACAGCTCTAGATTCGAGGGTTTCCGTTATAGCCCAACGCGAGGGAAAGATCATTTCTAGTGATAGTCACAAGATCCTTTTATCAAGTAGTGGAAGACCATAAGTATTCCTTTAGTTGCCCATCGGCGCTCTAACAAAAATACTTGTATGCACAAAAACCTCGGGTTCCGCGGGGTAAATCCATTAAAAAAAGGGCAAATTTTAGCGGAGGGAGCAGCTACAGTTGGCGGGGAACTTGCTTTAGGAAAAAAACGTTTTTAGTAGCTTATATGCCCCTGGGAGGGTTACAATTTTGAAGACGCAGTACCTAATTAGTGAACGTTTGGTATATGAGGACTATTTATACTTCTTTTCACATCGAAAATATGAAATTCAGACGGATACGACAAGCCCAAGGCTCCGCTGAAAAAATCACTAAACAAATACCACATCTAGAAGAACATTTACTTCGCAATTTGGACAGAAATGGAGTTGTAAGGTTGGGATCCTGGGTAGAAACTGGCGATATTTTAGTAGGTAAATTAACGCCTCAGATAGCGAGCGAATCGTCCTATATCGCGGAAGCTGGATTATTACGGGCTATTTTTGGTCTTGAGGTATCCACTTCAAAGAAAACTTCTCTCAAACTACCTATAGGTGAAGAGGGCGCGTTATCGATGTGAAATGGATCCAGAGGGACCCCTTTGACATAATGGTTCTGTGTATATATTTTACAGAAACGTGAAATCAAAGTTGGGGATAAAGTAGCTGGAAGACACGGGAATAAGGGGATCATTTCCAAAATTTTGCCTAGGCAAGATATGCCCTATTTGCAAGATGGAACACCTGTTGATATGGTCTTCAATCCCTTAGGAGTACCCTCACGAATGAATGTGGGACAAATATTGAAAGCTCGCTCGGATTAGCAGGGGATCTGCTAAAGAAAACATTATAGAATAGCACCCTTTGATGAGAGATATGAGCAAGAGGCTTCAAGAAAACTTGTGTTTTCGGAATTATATGAAGCCAGTAAACAAACAAAAAATCCATGGGTATTTGAACCCGAGTACCCGGGAAAAAGCAGAATATTTGATGGAAGAACAGGAGATCCCTTCGAACAGCCTCGTTCTAATAGGAAGTCCTATATCTTAAAATTAATTCATCAAGTTGATGAGAAAATTCATGGACGTTCTACTGGGCCCTACTCACTTGTTACCCAAACAACCCGTTAGAGGAAGAGCCAAGCAAGGGGGACAACGAATAGGAGAAATGGAAGTTTGGGCTTTAGAAGGATTTGGTGTTGCTCATATTTTACAAGAGATACTTACTTATAAATCTGATCATCTTATAGCTCGCCAAGAAATACTTAATGCTACGATCTGGGGAAAAAGAGTGCCTAATCACGAGGATCCGCCAGAATCTTTTCGAGTGCTCGTTCGAGAACTACGATCTTTGGCTCTAGAACTGAACCATTTCCTTGTATCTGAGAAGAACTTCCAGGTTAATAGGGAGGATGTTTGATCGGAATAAATATAAATTTTTTTCTTATTTCTATTTTATGATTGACCAATATAAACATAAACAACTTCAAATTGGACTCGTTTCCCCTCAACAAATAAAGGCTTGGCTAAAAAAATCCTACCTAATGGGGAAGTCGTTGGCGAAGTCACAAGGCCCTCCACTTTTCATTATAAAACCGATAAACCAGAAAAAGATGGATTGTTTTGCGAAAGAATCTTTTGGACCCATAAAAGCGGAATTTGTGCTTGTGGAAACTCTCGAGCGAGCGTAGCTGAAAACGAAGACGAAAGATTTTGCCAAAAATGCGGGGTAGAATTTTGTTGATTCTCGGATACGAAGATATCAAATGGATACATCAAACTAGCATGTCCAGTGACTCATGTGTGGTATTTTGAAAGGTCTTCCTAGTTATATTGCGAATCTTTTAGATAAACCCCTTAAGAAAATTGGAGGGCCTAGTATATGGTGATTTCTCTTTTGCTAGGCCCAGCGCTAAAAAACCTACTTTCTTACGATTACGGGGTTTATTCGAAGATGAAATTTCCATCCTGTAACCACAGTATTTCTCCCTTTTTTTTCTACCCACAGGCTTTGCAACATTTCGAAATCGGGAAATTGCAACAGGAGCAGACGCTATTAGAGAACAATTAGCAGATTAGGATTTGCGAATTATTATAGAGAATTCTTTGGTTGAATGGAAGGAATTAGAAGACGAGGGGTATAGTGGAGATGAATGGGAAGATAGAAAAAGACGAATAAGAAAAGTTTTTTTGATTAGACGCATGCAATTGGCGAAACATTTTATTCAAACAAATGTAGAACCAGAATGGAATGGTTTTGTGCTTATTACCGGTTCTTTCCTCCCGAATTGAGACCCATTGTTTATAGATCTGGGGATAAAGTAGTGACTTCAGATATTAATGAACTTTATAAGAGAGTTATCCGTCGGAACAACAACCTTGCCTATCTATTAAAAAGAAGTGAATTAGCACCAGCAGATTTAGTAATGTGCCAGGAAAAATTGGTACAAGAAGCCGTGGATACACTTCTTGATAGTGGGTCCCGCGGGCAACCGACGAGGGATGGTCCACAATAAAGTATACAAATCACTTTCAGATGTAATTGAGGGTAAAGAGGGGAGGTTTCGCGAGACTCTGGCTTGGGAAACGGGTCGATTACTCGGGGCGTTCTTGTCATTGTTGTGGGTCCTTCGCTTTCATTACATCAATGTGGATTACCTCTAGAGATAGCAATAAAGCTTTTTCAGCTATTTGTAATTCGCGATTTAATCACGAAACGTGCTACTTCTAATGTCAGGATTGCTAAAAGGAAAATTTGGGAAAAGGAACCCATTGTATGGGAAATACTTCAAGAAGTTATGCGGGGGACATCCTGTACTGTTGAACAGAGCACCCTACCCTGCATAGATTAGGCATACAGGCCTTCCAACCCACTTTAGTAGAGGGACGTACTATTTGTTTACATCCATTAGTGTGTAAGGGTTTCAATGCGGACTTTGATGGGATCAAATGGCTGTTCACCTACCTTTATCCTTGGAAGCTCAGGCGGAAGCCCGTATTACTTATGTTTTCTCATATGAATCTCCTGTCTCCCGCTATTGGAGATCCTATTTGCGTGCCAACCCAAGACATGCTTTATCGGACTTTATGTATTAACGATTGGAAACCGTCTAGGTATTTGCTGCAAATAGATATAATAGTTGCGGAAAACTCTCCCAAATAAAAAAGTACACTACAATAATAACAATTATTATAAGTATACGAAAGATAAAGAACCCCATTTTTCTAGTTCCTATGATGCACTGGGAGCTTATAGACAAAAACGAATCGGTTTAAACAGGTCCCTTGTGGCTCCGATGGAAACTAGATCAACGCATCGTTGGGTCAAGAGAAGTTCCGATTGAAGTTCAATATGAATCTTTTGGGGACTTATTCATGAGATTTATGCCCACTATCTAGTAGTGGGAAAATAGAAAAAAGAAATCCGTTCTATATACATTCGAACCACTCTTGGTCATATTTCCTTTTTATAGAGAAATAGAGGAAGCCATACAAGGATTTAGTCGGGCCTATTCATACACTATCTAAACAAGGAAGTTAGATTCGGCGATGCCCCTTTCGGGGGGCATTCCGATTTTCGCTAGTACCATCTTTTTTGCCGCGCAATCCAGATTGAGATTGAGGAAAGGGAGTAAATTAAGTTTTCGAATCACTGACTCAGGCCCATTGTCGAATCCTACTCAGCAATTGTCGAATCCTACTCAACCAAAAAAAGGGGTACTTATGTATGGCAGAACGGGCCAACCTGGTCTTTCATAATAAAGAGATAGACGGAACTGCTATGAAACGGCTTATTAGCAGATTAATAGATCATTTCGGAATGGGATATACATCCCATATACTGGATCAAATAAAGACTCTGGGCTTCCATCAAGCCACTACTACATCGATTTCTTTAGGAATCGAGGATCTTTTAACAATACCCTCTAAAGGATGGTTAGTCCAAGACGCGGAACAACAGAGTTTTCTTTTGGAGAAACACTATTATTATGGAGCTATACACGCGGTAGAAAAATTACGCCCAATCCGTTGAGATATGGTATGCTACAAGTGAATATTTGAAACAAGAAATGAATTCGAATTTTCGAATAACGGATCCTTCTAATCCAGTCTATCTAATGTCTTTTTCAGGAGCCAGAGGAAATGCATCTCAGGTACACCAATTAGTAGGTATGAGAGGGGTTAATGGCGGAATCCTCAAGGACAAATGATTGATTTACCTATTCAAAGCAATTTACGCGAGGGACTTTCTTTGACAGAATATATAATTTCCTGCTACGGAGCCCGAAAAGGGGTTGTAGATACTGCTGTACGAACAGCGGATGCTGGCTATCTTACACGTAGACTTGTTGAAGTAGTTCAACATATTATTGTGCGTAGAAGAGATTGTGGTACTATCCAAGGTATTTCTGTGAGTCCTCAAAATGGGATGACGGAAAAACTTTTTGTCCAAACACTAATTGGTCGTGTATTAGCAGACGATATATATATTGGTTCACGATGCATTGCTTCTCGAAATCAAGATATTGGAATTGGATTAGTCATCGATTCATACTGCCTTTCGAGCACAACCGTTTCGAGCACAACCAATATATATTAGAACCCCCTTTACTTGCCGGAGCACATCTTGGATCTGTCAATTATGTTATGGGCGGAGTCCCACTCATGGGGATCTGGTCGAATTGGGGGAAGCTGTAGGTATTATTGCGGGTCAATCAATTGGGAGTAGCCGGGGACTCAATTAACATTAAGAACTTTTCATACTGGTGGAGTATTCACAGGGGGTACTGCCGACCTTATACGATCCCCCTCGAAATGGAAAAATCCAATTCAATGAGGATTTGGTTCACCCCACACGTACCCGTCATGGGCAGCCTGCTTGTCTATGCTATATAGACTTGCATGTAACTATTCAGAGTCAGGATATTCTACATAGTGTGAATATTCCGTTAAAAGCTTGATTCTAGTGCAAAATGATCAATATGTAGAATCGAACAAGTAATTGCGGAGATTCGTGCCGGAACGTCCACTTTGCATTTTAAAGAAAAGGTTACAAAAGCATATTTATTCCGAATCAGACGGGGAAATGCACTGGGAGTATGATGTTTACCATGCGCCCGGAATATCAATATGGTAATCTTCGTCGATTACCAAAAACAAGCCATTTATGGATATTGTCAGTAAGTATGTGCAGATCCAGTATAGCATCTTTTTCGCTGCACAAGGATCAAGATCAAATGAATACTTATTCTTTTTGTTGATGGAAGATATATCTTTGACTTCTCAATGGCTACTGATCAAGTAAGCCATAGACTGTTGGATACTTTTGGTTAAAAAGATAGAGAAATTCTTGATTATTTAACGCCAGATCGAATCGTGTTCAACGGTCATTGGAATTGTTTCTATCCTTCCATTCTTCAAGATAATTCAGATTTGTTGGCGAAAAAAGCGAAGAAATAGGCTCGTCGTTCCATTACAATATCATCAAGAACAAGAAAAAGAGCGAATATCCTGTTTGGGTATTTCAATGGAAATACCCTTTATGGGTGTTTTACGTAGAAATACTATTTTTGCTTATTTTGACGATCCACGATACAGAAAAGATAAAAGGGGTTCAGGAATTGTTTAAATTTAGATATAGGACCCTGGAGGAAGAATATCGGACCCAAGAGGAAGAGTATAGGACTCAAGAGGAAGAATATCGGACTCGAGAGGAAGACTCAGAAGACGAATATGAGAGCCCAGGAGAACAAATATAGGGACCCGAGAGGGAGAGGGCGAATATAAAATCCTAGAAGACGACTATAGGACTCTAGAGGACGAATATGAAACCCTAGAAGATGAATATGGGATCCTAGAGGACGAATATAGGACTCTAGAGAAAGACCCAGAGGAAGGAATATGGGGAGCCTAGAGAACAAATATAGGACTCGAGAGGGAGAGGGCGAATATGAAATCCTAGAGGAAGAATCAGAAGAAGAATATGGGAGCTCTGAAGATGGCTCAGAGAAGGAATATGGGACTTTAGAAGAAGACTCAGAAGAAGACTCATAGGAAGACTCAGAAGACGAATATGGGAGCCCGGAGGAAGATTCTATCTTAAAAAAAGAGGGTTTTATTGAGCATCGAGGAACAAAGAATTTAGTCTAAAATACCAAAAAGAAGTAGATCGGTTTTTTTTTTCATTCTTCAAGAACTGCATATCTTGCGAGAATCCTCATCCCTAAAGGTACTTGACAATAGTATTATTGGAGTCGATACACAACTCACAAAAAATACAAGAAGTCGACTAGGTGGATTGGTCCGATGTGAAGAGAAAAAAAAGCCATACAGAACTCAAAATCTTTTCCGGAGATATTCATTTTCCTGAAAGAGGCGGATAAGATATTAGGTGGCAGTTTGATACCACCAGAAAGAGAAAAAAAAGATTCTAAGGAATCAAAAAAAAAGGAAAAATTGGGTTTTATGTTCAACGGAAAAAATTTCTCAAAAGCAAGGAAAAGTATTTTGTTTTCGGGTTCGACCTGCAGTCGCATATGAAATGGACGAGGGATAAATTTAGCAACACTTTCCCGCAGGATTCTCCTGCAAGAAGAGGATAATCTCCAACTTCGACTTGTCAATTTTATTTCTCATGAAAATAGCAAGTTAACTCAAAGAATTTATCACACGAATTAGTCAATTCGTTCGAACTTGCTTAGTAGTGAATTGGGAACAAGAAGAAAAAGAGGAGCTCGTGCTTCTCTGTTGAGGTAAGAACAAATGAATCTAATTCGCGATTTCCTAAGAATTGAGTTAGTCAAGTCTACTATTTTGTATACACGAAGAAGGTATGATAGGACAAGTTGTAGGATTGATTCCCAATAATAGGTTAGATCGCAACAATACCAATTCCTTTTATTCCAAGGCGAAGATTCAATCACTTAGCCAACATCAAGAAGTTATTGGCACCTTGTTGAATCGAAATAAAGAATATCCCATCTTTGATGATTTTGTTGGCATCCAACTGTTCTCGAATTGGTTTTATTCAAGAATCTAAATATCCCAATGCGGTAAAGAATCGAATCCTAGAATTCCTATTCGAGATATTTTTGGTGCTCTTAGGCGTTATTGTACCTAGTATATCGAATTTTTCTTCATCTTACTATTTTATTAACGCATAATCAGATCTTGTTAAAAAATACTTGTTCCTTGACAATTTGAAACAAACCTTACAAGTACTTCAAGGACTTAAATACTCTTTAATAGACGAAAATAAAAGGATTTCGAATTTTGACAGTAACATCATGTTGGAGCCATTCCATTTGAATTGGCACTTTCTCCATCATGACTCATGGGAAGAGACATTGGCAATAATTCACCTTGGACAATTTATTTGTGAAAATTTATGTCTATTTAAATTACACATAAAAAAATCTGGTCAAATTTTCATTGTTAATATGGGACTCCTTGTTCTAAGAGCAGCTAAGCCTTATTTGGGCCACTATAGGAGCAACTGTTCATGGTCATTATGGAAAAATCCTTTACAAAGGAGATAGGTTAGTTACGTTTATATATGAAAAATCGAGATCCAGTGATATAACGCAAGGTCTTCCAAAAGTAGAACAAATCTTCGAAGCGCGTTCAATTGATTCACTATCGCCGAATCTCGAAAGGAGAATTGAGGATTGGAATGAACGTATACCAAGAATTCTTGGGGTTCCCTGGGGATTCTTGATTGGAGCTGAGCTAACCATAGCCCAAAGTCGTATCTCTTTGGTTAATAAGATCCAAAAGGTTTTATCGATCCCAAGGGGGTACAGATCCATAATAGACATATAGAGATTATTATACGCCAAAGTAACATCAAAAGTAAGGGTTTCCGAAGATGGAATGTCTAATGTTTTTTTACCTGGGGAATTAATAGGACTATTGCGAGCGGAACGAGCAGGGCGGGCTTTAGATGAATCGATCTATTATCGGGCAATCTTATTGGGAATAACAAGGGCTTCCCTGAATACCCAAAGTTTCATATCTGAAGCAAGTTTTCAAGAAACTGCTCGAGGTTTTAGCAAAAGCTGCCCTACGAGGTCGTATTGATTGGTTGAAAGGTCTGAAAGAAAACGTTAGTTCTGGGGGGGATTATACCTGTTGGTACCGGATTCCAAAATTTGTGCATCGTTCCCCACAAGACAAGAAACCTTTATTTAGAAATTCAAAAAAAAATCTATTCGCGTCGGAAATGAGAGATATTTTGTTTCTCCATACAGAATTAGTTTCTTCTGATTCTGACGTAACAAACAATTTCTATGAAACATCAGAGGACCCCGTTTACCCCTATTTATACGATTTAAGTATACATAAAGCAATTTTTTTGTACTTTAATTTAAACTATACTTTTGACCTTAGAATGCTAACAGGTCTGATTTTCGATTTTGTACTTAAATTTAAATTGTATTTTAATAAGTAAAAGAAGTCAGTTAATTCATTAAGGCTATGTTTTATACCGTGGTATCAATGGTCAAGAAGGTTCCATTGGAACAATTATTATTTATTTCAAGCTATTTCGGCTTCTTTCTAATCTTCAAAAGAAATGAATTCCGTAATGGTAACACGAAAAAAGAAAAAAAGGGAAGTGTGGAAAAAATGACAAGAAGATATTGGAACATCAATTTGAAGAGATGATAGAAGCGGGAGTTCATTTTGGGTCATGGTATTTAAGAAATGGAATCCCAAAATGGCCCCTTACATCTCGGCAAAGCGTAAGGTACTCATATTACAAATCTTGCTAGAACAGCTCGTTTTTTATCAGTTATTGGGAATCAATCCTACACTTGTCCTATCATACCTTCTTCGTGTATACAAAATAGTAGACTTGACTAACTCAATTCTTAGGAAAATCGCGAATTAGATCATTTGTTTCTTACCTCAACAAGAGAAGCACGAGCTCCCTCTTTTTCTTCTTGTTCCCAATTCACTACCTAAGCAAGGTTCGAACGAATTTGACTATTCGTGTGATAAATTCTTTGAGTTAACTTGCTATTTTCATGAGAAATAAAATTGACAAGTCGAAGTTGGAGATTATCCTCTTCTTGCAGGAGATCCTGCGGGAAAAGTGTTGCTAAATTTATCCCTTCGTCCATTTCATATGCGACTGCAGGTCGAAACCGAAACAAAATACTTTTCCTTGCTTTTGAGAATTTTTTTCCGTTGAACATAAACCCAATTTTTCCTTTTTTTTGATTCCTTAGAATCTTTTTTTTCTCTTTCTGGTGGTATCAAACTGCCACCTAATATCTTATTCCGCCTCTTCAGGAAATGAATATCTCCGGAAAAGATTTTGAGTTTCTGTATGTGCTTTTTTTTCTCTTCACTCGGGACCAATCCACCTAGTCGACTTCTTGTATTTTTTGTGAGTTGTGTATCGACTCCAATAATACTATTGTCAAGTACCTTTAGGGATGAGGATCTCGGCAAGATTATGCAGTTCTTGAAGAATGAAAAAAAAACCGATCTACTTCTTTTTTGGTATTTTAGACTAAATTCTTTTGTTCCTCGATGCTCAATAAAACCCTCTTTTTTTAAGATAGAATCTTCCTCCGGGGCTCCCATAATTCGTCTTCTGAGTCTTCCTCTGAGTCTTCTTCTGAGTCTTCTTCTAAAGTCCCATATTCCTTCTCTGAGCCATCTTCAGAGCTCCCATATTCTTCTTCTGATTCTTCCTCTAGGATTTTCATATTCGCCCCTCTCCCTCTCGAGTCCTATATTTTGTTCTCTAGGCTCCCATATTCTTCCTCTGAGTCTTTCCTAGAGTCCTATATTCGTCCTCTAGGATCCCATATTCATCTTCTAGGGTTTCATATTCGTCCTCTAGAGTCTCCTATATTCGTCTTCTAGGATTTTATATTCGCCCTCTCCCTTCTCGGTCCTATATTTGTTCTCTGGGCTCTTCATATTCGTCTTCTGAGTCTTCCTCTCGAGTCCGATATTCTTCCTCTCGAGTCCTATACTCTTCCTCTTGGGGTCCGATATTCTTCCTCCAGGGTCCTATATCTAAATTTAACAATTCCTGAACCCCTTTTATCTTTTCTGTATCGTGGATCGTCAAAATAAGCCAAAAATAGTATTTCTACGTAAAACACCCATAAAGGGTATTTCCATTGAAATACCCAACACAGGATATTCGCTCTTTTTCTTGTTCTTGATGATATTGTAATGGAACGACGAGCCTATTTCTTCGCTTTTTCGCCAACAAATCTGAATTATCTTGAAGAATGGAAGGATAGAAACAATTCCAATGACCGTTGAACACGATTCGATCTGGCGTTAAATAATCAAGAATTTCTCTATCTTTTTACCAAAAGTATCCAACAGTCTATGGCTTACTTGATCATTAGCCATTGAGAAGTCAAAGATATATCTTCCATCAACAGAAAAAAGAATAAGTATTCATTTGATCTTGATCCTTGTGCAGCGAAAAAGATGCTATACTGGATCTGCACATACTTACTGACAATATCCATAAATGGCTTGTTTTTGGTAATCGACGAAGATTACCATATTGATATTCGGGCGCATGGTAAACATCAGTACTCCAGTGCATTTCCCCGTCTGATTCGGAATAAATATGCTTTTGTACCTTTTCTTTAAAATGCAAAGTGGACGTTCCGGCACGAATCTCCGCAATTACTTGTTCAGATTCTACATATTGATCATTTTGCACTAGAATCAAGCTTTTTAACGGAATATTCACACTATGTAGAATATCCTGACTCTGAATAGTTACATGCAAGTCTATATAGCATAGAAAAGCAGGCTGCCCATGACGGGTACGTGTGGGGTGAACCAAATCCTCATTGAATTGGATTTTTCCATTCGAGGGGGATCGTATAAGGGTCGGCAGTACCCCCTGTGAATACTCCACCAGTATGAAAAGTTCTTAATGTTAATTGAGTCCCCGGCTCCCCAATTGATTGACCCGCAATAATACCTACAGCTTCCCCCAATTCGACCAGATCCCCATGAGTGGGACTCCGCCCATAACATAATTGACAGATCCAAGATGTGCTCCGGCAAGTAAAGGGGGTTCTAATATATATTGGTTGTGCTCGAAAGGCAGTTATGAATCGATTGACTAATCCAATTCCAATATCTTGATTTCGAGAAAGCAATGCATCGTGAACCAATATATATATCGTCTGCTAATACACGACCAATTAGTGTTTGGACAAAAAGTTTTTCCGTCATCCCATTTTGAGGACTCACAGAAATACCTTGGATAGTACCACAATCTCTTCTACGCACAATAATATGTTGAACTACTTCAACAAGTCTACGTGTAAGATAGCCAGCATCCGCTGTTCGCTACAGCAGTATCTACAACCCCTTTTCAGGCTCCGTAGCAGGAAATTATATATTCTGTCAAAGAAAGTCCCTCGCGTAAATTGCTTTGAATAGGTAAATCAATCATTTGTCCTTGAGGATCCGCCATTAACCCTCTCATACCTACTAATTGGTGTACCTGAGATGCATTTCCTCTGGCTCCTGAAAAAGACATTAGATAGACTGGATTAGAAGGATCCGTTATTCGAAAATTCGAATTCATTTCTTGTTTCAAATATTCACTTGTAGCATACCATATCTCAACGGATTGGCGTAATTTTTCTACCGCGTGTATAGCTCCATAATAATAGTGTTTCTCCAAAGAAAACTCTGTTGTTCCGCGTCTTGGACTAACCATCCTTTAGAGGGTATTGTTAAAAGATCCTCGATTCCTAAAGAAATCGATGTAGTAGTGGCTTGATGGAAGCCCAGAGTCTTTATTTGATCCAGTATATGGGATGTATATCCCATTCCGAAATGATCTATTAATCTGCTAATAAGCCGTTTCATAGCAGTTCCGTCTATCTCTTTATTATGAAAGACCAAGTTGGCCCGTTCTGCCATACATAAGTACCCCCTTTTTTTGGCTGAGTAGGATTCGACAATTGCTGAGTAGGATTCGACAATGGGCCTGAGTCAGTGATTCGAAAACTTAATTTACTCCCTTTCCTCAATCTCAATCTGGATTTGCGCGGCAAAAAAGATGGTACTAGCGAAATCGGAATGCCCCCCGAAAGGGGCATCGCCGAATCTAACTTCCTTGTTTAGATAGTGTATGAATAGGCCCGACTAAATCCTTGTATGGCTTCCTCTATTTCTCTATAAAAAGAAATATGACCAAGAGTGGTTCGAATGTATATAGAACGGATTTCTTTTTTTCTATTTCCCACTACTAGATAGTGGGCATAAATCTCATGATAAGTCCCAAAAGATTCATATTGAACTTCAATCGGAACTTCTCTTGACCCAACGATGCGTTGATCTAGTTTCCATCGGAGCCACAAGGGACTGTTTAAACCGATTCGTTTTTGTCTATAAGCTCCCAGTGCATCATAGGAACTAGAAAATGGGGTTCTTTATCTTTCGTATACTTATAATAATGTTATTATTGTAGTTTACTTTTTTATTTGGAGAGTTTCCGCAACTATTATATCTATTTGCACAAATACCTAGACGGTTTCCAATCGTTAATACATAAAGTCCGATAAGCATGTCTTGGGTTGGCACGCAAATAGGATCTCCAATAGCGGGAGACAGGAGATTCATATGAGAAAACATAAGTAAACGGGCTTCCGCCCTGAGCTTCCAAGGATAAAGGTAGGTGAACAGCCATTTGATCCCCATCAAAGTCCGCATTGAAACCCTTACACACTAATGGATGTAAACAAATAGTACGTCCCTCTACTAAAGTGGGTGGAAGGCCTGTATGCCTAATCTATGCAGGGTAGGTGCTCTGTCAACAGTACAGGATGTCCCCGCATAACTTCTTGAAGTATTTCCCATACAATGGGTTCCTTTTCCCAAATTTTCCTTTTAGCAATCCTGACATTAGAAGTAGCACGTTTCGTGATTAAATCGCGAATTACAAATAGCTGAAAAAGCTTTATTGCTATCTCTAGAGGTAATCCACATTGATGTAATGAAAGCGAAGGACCCACAACAATGACAGAACGCCTCGAGTAATCGACCCGTTTCCCAAGCAGAGTCTCGCGAAACCTCCCCTCTTTACCCTCAATTACATCTGAAAGTGATTTGTATACTTTATTGTGACCATCCCTCGTCGGTTGCCCGCGGGACCCACTATCAAGAAGTGTATCCACGGCTTCTTGTACCAATTTTTCCTGGCACATTACTAAATCTGCTGGTGCTAATTCACTTCTTTTTAATAGATAGGCAAGGTTGTTGTTCCGACGGATAACTCTCTTATAAAGTTCATTAATATCTGAAGTCACTACTTTATCCCCAGATCTATAAACAATGGGTCTCAATTCGGGAGGAAGAACCGGTAATAAGCACAAAACCATCCATTCTGGTTCTACATTTGTTTGAATAAAATGTTTCGCCAATTGCATGCGTCTAATCAAAAAAACTTTCTTATTCGTCTTTTTCTATCTTCCCATTCATCTCCACTATACCCCTCGTCTTCTAATTCCTTCCATTCAACCAAAGAATTCTCTATAATAATTCGCAAATCTAAATCTGCTAATTGTTCTCTAATAGCGCCTGCTCCTGTTGCAATTTCCCGATTTCGAAATGTTGCAAAGCCTGGGGTAGAAAAAAAGGGAGAAATACTGTGGTTACAGGATGAAATTTCATCTTCGAATAAACCCCGTAATCGTAAGAAAGTAGGTTTTTTAGCGCTGGGCCTAGCAAAAGAGAAATCACCATATACTAGGCCCTCCAATTTCTTAAGGGGTTTATCTAAAAGATTCGCAATATAAACTAGGAAGACCTTTCAAATACCACACATGAGTCACTGGACATGCTAGTTTGATGTATCCCATTTGATATCTTCGTATCCGAGAATCAACAAATTCTAACCCGCATTTTTGGCAAAATCTTTCGTCTTCGTTTTCAGCTACGCTCGCTCGAGAGTTTCCACAAGCACAAATTCCGCTTTTATGGGTCCAAAGATTCTTTCGCAAAACAATCCATCTTTTTCTGGTTTATCGGTTTTATAATGAAAAGTGGAGGGCCTTGTGACTTCGCCAACGACTTCCCCATTAGGTAGGATTTTTTTAGCCCAAGCCTTTATTTGTTGAGGGGAAACGAGTCCAATTTGAAGTTGTTTATGTTTATATTGGTCAATCATAAAATAGAAATAAGAAAAAAATTTATATTTATTCCGATCAAACATCCTCCCTATTAACCTGGAAGTTCTTCTCAGATACAAGGAAATGGTTCAGTTCTAGAGCCAAAGATCGTAGTTCTCGAACGAGCACTCGAAAAGATTCTGGCGGATCCTCGTGATTAGGCACTCTTTTTCCCCAGATCGTAGCATTAAGTATTTCTTGGCGAGCTATAAGATGATCAGATTTATAAGTAAGTATCTCTTGTAAAATATGAGCAACACCAAATCCTTCTAAAGCCCAAACTTCCATTTCTCCTATTCGTTGTCCCCCTTGCTTGGCTCTTCCTCTAACGGGTTGTTGGGTAACAAGTGAGTAGGGGCCCAGTAGAACGTCCATGAATTTCTCATCAACTTGATGAATTAATTTTAAGATATAGGACTTCCCTATTAGAACAGGCTGTTCGAAGGGATCTCCTGTTCTTCCATCAAATATTCTGCTTTTTCCCGGGTACTCGGGTTCAAATACCCATGGATTTTTTGTTTGTTTACTGGCTTCATATAATTCCGAAAACACAAGTTTTCTTGAAGCCTCTTGCTCATATCTCTCATCAAAGGGTGCTATTCTATAATGTTTTCTTTAGCAGATCCCCTGCTAATCCGAGCGAGCTTTCAAATATTTGTCCCACATTCATTCGTGAGGGTACTCCTAAGGGATTGAAGACCATATCAACAGGTGTTCCATCTTGCAAATAGGGCATATCTTGCCTAGGCAAAATTTTGGAAATGATCCCCTTATTCCCGTGTCTTCCAGCTACTTTATCCCCAACTTTGATTTCACGTTTCTGTAAAATATATACACGAACCATTATGTCAAAGGGGTCCCTCTGGATCCATTTCACATCGATAACGCGCCCTCTTCCACCTATAGGTAGTTTGAGAGAAGTTTCTTTTGAAGTGGATACCTCAAGACCAAAAATAGCCCGTAATAATCCAGCTTCCGCGATATAGGACGATTCGCTCGCTATCTGAGGCGTTAATTTACCTACTAAAATATCACCAGTTTCTACCCAGGATCCCAACCTTACAACTCCATTTCTGTCCAAACTGCGAAGTAAATGTTCTTCTAGATGTGGTATTTGTTTAGTGATTTTTTCAGCGGAGCCTTGGCTTGTCGTATCCGTCTGAATTTCATATTTTTCGGATGTGAAAAGAAGTATAAATATCCTCATATACCAAATGTTCACTAATTAGTACTGCGTCTTCAAAATTGTAACCCTCCCAGGGCATATAAGCTACTAAAACGTTTTTTCCTAAAAGCAAGTTCCCCGCCAACTGTAGCTGCTCCCTCCGCTAAAATTTGCCCTTTTTTAATGGATTTACCCCGCGGAACCCGAGGTTTTTGGTGCATACAAGTATTTTTGTTAGAGCGCCGATGGGCAACTAAAGGAATACTTATGGTCTTCCAACTACTTGATAAAAGGATCTTGTGACTATCACTAGAAATGATCTTTCCCTCGCGTTGGGCTATAACGGAAACCCTCGAATCTAGAGTTGTTTGGCGTTCCAATCCAGTTCCAACAATGCACTTCTCGGACCGAGAAAGTGGAACTGCTTGGCGCTGCATATTAGAACTCATTAAAGCCCGATTCGCATCATTATGCTCAATAAAACCAATAGAAAAATATTGGAAAGGAAAAATACTTCTAACATGAATCTGTTTCCCATGCAATAGTCAGGAATTCTTGACGGTATCTAGCTGGAACAACCTGTTCTTCCTGAATACCCTGATTCAAGGACAAAGAATTTCCTGCTGCTATCATATAATATTCATCTCTATTTGGTGATAAATAAACTACCTGTCTCTCTTTTTTTTCTTTTGCTTTCTCAGATATTTCATAAAACGGACTCTCTATAGATCCCCACCAGTGATCAATTCTCGCATGAATAGCTAACGATCCGGTAAGTCCAACATTGATTCCTTCGGACGTGTCAATTGGACAAATACGCCCATAGTGACTCGGATGAATATCTCGGCTCCGAAAACTTGCAGTTCTCCCCGTCAATCCTCCTGGACCCAAACAACTCACTTTTCGCCCATGAACCGTTTGTGTCAATGGATTGGTTTGATCAAAACTTGAGCTAAGGGGTATGTGCCAAAAAAGGTCTCATAAGTAGTTATTAATAAAATCGAAGTTGAAGTTGGAGTTACCAAAGTTTGTGGAGTCGGTTTCGATTGACGTATGAATACTCTACGGATAGTTTTTTGAACCGCATGTTGTAAATGGCCAAGAGCCAGTCCGAATTGATCTTGTAACAGATCTGCAACCGAACGAATACGTTTATTTTTCAAGTGATTCATATCGTCATCGTCAAGTATACCCGTTCCAAATTTCATTCCAATCAAATGATCCGTAGCGGCCAATACATCTCGTGGTAACAAGAATGTATTGTTCTGAGGGATATCAAGATTCAGTCTCCGATTCATATTTCGTCGACCAACTCTTCCTAATTCACATTTTTGTTGAAAAAATTTCTTTTGTAATTCCTCGCATAAGGACTCCGAAAATACCAGGTCCCCACCTACACAAGCAAATTGTTGATAAAACTCCAAAATAGCTTTTTCTTTTGACTCAATCCTCTTCTTCTCCTTAGCATTCGGGAAAGACAAGAAAATTTCGGGGTAGGAAACATTATCTAAAATTTCTCTTAGATTCGAACCCATAGCTGATGATAGAACTAAAATAGATATCTTTTGTTTTCTACTCACGCGAGCCCATATCCTTTCTTTTTATCAATTGCTAATTCCGACCTTCCTCCCCAATCTGATATTATAGTCCCGGTATATATAGAAATTCCCTTATGGTCTAATTCCGAGCGGTAGTAAATACCAGGACTTAGCAATATTTGATTGATCACAATTCGGTATATTCCATTTATTATAAAGGTTCCTAAGGAATTCATTATAGGAATGTTTCCAATAGAAATGGTTTCCTTTTGCACATCGAAACCAAAATTAATCTCGCGGATACATATAATTCGGAAGAATAGGTGAGTGATTCATACACAGCATTCCTTTCTTTTATCGAGGGTTCTAGCAATTGATATCCTTTCGCAAATAATTGAAATGCAATTTCGTGATCTGGATCTTTAATTGTGGGAAACTTCTCAAGTTCTTCCGCCAAGCCTTGATTAATGAATCTACAAATCCCCTCGAATTGGATCTGACTAAATCCGGGTATTGTGGACATTCCCTCATTTCCATTCCGGAGCATTTGAATCTTAAGTTTCCTATTTATAGAAGAAAAATTCCATTATCAGCTCACTCTTCATCAATCCCTACGGATCAATCTAGCAATCATGGAATCCATATTCTGTTTACTGAATCACATGAAATTCTAGGGAACTCCACATACGTATTTCATATATGTATTTCATACATATGAATAGAGACGATTTCGACGAAAGTTCGAATTTAGCAGGGGTTGAAATGGAATAAAAATGAATTGATAAAACAGTCCTAGAAAAAAATTCTGCCACTGAAACTTTATGATATTCTAAAAAGATTGGATAGCAAAGATTTCTCGTTTTATCTCCTTTCTATGAAAGGGATAAAGCCATAAGAATTTATAAGCACTAGAAAGTTTGACTTTAGTTCGATTTAGAATAGCAGGCTTAGTTTCTTTTTCAAAAAGAATTGAAGGTCTTTTTTGTTTCGTAGTAGTAGAATTGCTAGAAAATAAAGGATTTCGTTGTAGAATCCTAAAATAAAGATAAAGTACTTTATTTTTTAAGTACTTGCCAATCTAGTTATCCACCTATCTACATATCCTTTCTTTTATCGTAATTGCACTTAGGTGGGCCAAGAAGGCCTGGCTATAATCTATATCAGAGCAAATTCCCTCTTTTTTTATTCAAGATATTTAATACAATGAAAAATTAAAGCACGATTCCCCATAGGAATATGTACATAAGGGGGATCTGTAGATAATAATGCTGTTCGGACCTGGAGTTTCCCTATATACAGATTAGGGAAACATTTATTCTTATTCTATTTTATTATGCCATTCAAAATAATGGGGGGGAATACCGATTTAAGAGTCGTTCACTACTGCAATTCAAAAAATAATAATAATAATATTATATTTATTATATTATTATATTATAGTTTTATTTTATTATATTATAGTTAATTATATTATTATATTCTAATTTTATTATATTATAGTTAATGGTTCTAATTTGTTCTGAATTTTGCAGCCTGCGACTGGAAATCCACTTTTTCTTCTTTTCTTCTTTGTCATCTCAATAGAATAGAAAGAAGCGGGAAGTTTTCTAGTGTTAGCAATGTGTGTTTTAAGATAGAATCCATCGAGGAGAATAAGCGAAACTGGATCCAAAAAAGCAGAAATCTATTTTTTGAAAAAGATTCTAAAAAAGTAAGTAGAATTAGATTCAAGATAAAAGAAAAAAAGGTTTTAGTAATTAGTAAAAAAATGTGAATGAATACTTGCTCTTTTCTCGATTTTAGATCGGATTTTTTGGCGGCATGGCCAAGTGGTAAGGCAGGGGACTGCAAATCCTTTACCCCCAGTTCAAATCTGGGTGCCGCCTGATCAATAAAATACTTAGGATTATAGTACTAATCAAACTCGACAAATTCGTACCCCCCTAAGTTGGGGCACGAGAGTAACTAGGTTTGGCGATACTGGATTTTGAGAATCCATACCATAGTTCTACCCTCAAACTAGGGTTTGTTTTGTGGGCAGTGGCCCAAACGGCTACCAATAGGGATGAGGTAGCGTTTCCTTATTCTTTTATTAATTTAAATCGATTCGATTCGGGAATTTAAAACTACGAGACTAAGATGTCAGAAATCTTCGTAGCCAAAGGTCCCTAAGGGGCATTCTTTTTTCAATCTAAGATTGAAGAAGGGACTTTGCGAAGAAATAGAAAGACTTCCTAATTATCATACATTTTATTTATCGTACATCTTACTACATACACTTTATCGTACATCTTACTACATACACTTCGTACATCTTATGCTACCTACATACACTAAAGTAAAGGCTACTGATTCTGTCGAGAATTAGATTGAATAGGCTGATCAAAAATCAATTTTTGGATTGTGGATAAGACCTCCTTACTCTTTCATAGAAAGATAGAAAGCGGGGCAGCAGTAGGGTTTAGGTCAAAAATAAAAATAAACATGGGTAAGTTAGGTATCCAATAAATATTTATCTATCCTAATTTTATGGTGTATTCTTACGTCCTTTGCTTATAAAAAAGGTAACAAACGAAAGAAAAAATCTCTCTATTCCCGCGTCTTCTATTCAGAGCATCCCCTACTCTTTTTTAGGGAAAGAGCGATGTATCATATTTCTACTTAATGCTCTCCAATTCTACCAGAAATCATATAAGAATTTGTTAGGAGTAAATTCCTTTAACGGATTCATCCATAGTCTTAGGGCAGAATGGCCTTTTGACTCTGTACCCTTGATTCCACTATGATTATTGATCAATAGTAGAAGAATTCTTTCATAGAAATAGGAGACATAATTTACATGGATATAGTAAGTCTCACTTGGGCTGCTTTAATGGTAGTCTTTACATTTTCTCTTTCGCTAGTAGTATGGGGGAGGAGTGGACTCTAGGGATACTACCAATTGATTGAGTAGTCGAATTGTAGTATCAACTCTTTTCTTTAATTGATCGTTTTGCATTAATAATTTTGCCAACTTTATTTTTTCTCTCTTTCTTTAGTTTTGTTTCACTCTTGTAAGAAACTCTTTTAAGAAAGTAAGAAAGAGTCGTTCTATTCCAGTATAATAGAATAGAAAGGGCGATTATAGTAATTCATAACTTCTATTCTACTAGAAATTATGAGTAAAAAGAAAGTTCTATACATAAGAAAATTAGAACATAAGAAAATTAGACTTTCTTACACGAAGCTATTCACAATATATCGCACATTTTCCATTTATACTATTTTCTTATTCTTAGAAAATTTTTGATGTTCTTTTTTTTGAAGGATCTCGATTGAAGCATCTCGCACCTTTTTTAAGCATGAAAGATCCGTAGGTTTTTTCCTTTTACTTTTTTTCTTTTACTATAATCTATTCTAGTCTATTCTCGTATTATTTTTTCTCCCCCTCCTTGGATTCTTTCAATGAAGAATTATCTTCGATTTTTTTGATTTTGACTTGATTGAAATTAAGTGGATGCAGTGAAAAAAGAAGTTGAATTAGACTACTATTTCAATCTACTAATCGATTCTATGTAGATTCAAGATAATATAATAGAAAGAATCTAAAGTGTGGTAGAAAAAACTATATGTAGTTCTTTCTACCACACTTTATGATTCCAACCAGACCCTTTCATTTAAGACTTGGATTTTTTATTTTCTTTAATCCCTTTTTCATTTCTTCAATGATTAATTGGAATTCCAATTAATCATTTTGACTGGCTGTTTTTACATAAATAATAAGTAAAAAGGCAGTAGGAACTAGAATGAACAATGCTGTAGCAATAAATGCGAGAATATTTACTTCCATAACCTCTTTATTTATTTATTTTTTCACAATAACTCGGGATGTAATCCCATGGAGAGGAAAAAGGGGTATCCTGTAAATTCAAGGGGAGGACTTGCATTCTGATAATACTGAATCAATTCAATATTATGAATATTGCATCTATCAAATCAATTCATGGTGGATAGTGGAATAATATAACATAGGAAGATCTCTTATCCATACTAAGACCAAAATAGGTTTTTTGATTGGATTCGAAACCCCCTCTATTCTTTTTTCATTCTTTTCTACTTTTGCTTTTCTATATGTATAACCCAAATCTTTCTTATCTTATCCAATTTCACTTCCTTTTTCTTATAGTTATACATACAATTATGTATGTATTATATGACCAACTTTCTATGGGTCACATAGACATCCCAATAAGCAGTAGAAGTAGAAATGAGATGGAGAAAAGAGGATCTTAAATAAAAAGGATCCCATATTTAAATTTAGGAAAAAGAGCGTTTGCTTGGTTTTTATTTTATTAGGTTACTATCCATATACGCTTTTTGGGGTCTAAAGATGAGAGCAAATCCATAAAAAAAGGAGTCGGCAAATGGAGTGAGAATGAGGTGGATTCTTTCCAATTATATACACAAACAAAGTTGGAACTAGAAAATGGAAGGGGTGCGGTTTAACCCCCAAAAAGTAACTAATTAGATGAAATTCATTCTCTAACAATAAACGAATACGGTTTATGTATGGATTCCGGTAAAATACCGGTACTCGATTTCATAAGAGTCGAATAGGAAGTTAAGATGAGGGTGGTATCATCATAAAAATGGAGTAGTATCCTAAATTATACTAATCCACGTATGATATGTATGCCTTTCCTTATCAACCGGAAGTAGTGCAAAAAAAATTCTATACTGCACTGCTCTCTTTTTACTGAGAAATGCAAAAAAATAAAAGTGAAGTAAGGGTGCCCCATAGATATTTGATCTTGCCTCCTGTCCCCCCCCCCCTTTTTTTCATCAAAAATTTCCATGAAAAAAGAAAAGATGAATTTGTCCATTCATTGAACCCTAGTTCGGGACTGACGGGGCTCGAACCCGCAGCTTCCGCCTTGACAGGGCGGTGCTCTGACCAATTGAACTACAATCCCTGCGGGGTGTATGGCATGCCTATTCTTAAATAGAAGATTCGATCCGTCTGTCGTGCTCTAAGAAATAGACGAATCATATACTACATACCCGCATATCCTATGCGGGTATAGTGAGAGTGGCATAACTAGTATGTTGCGATTTTTTATCCCTAAAAATAAACGATAATCCGCTTTTCCATAAGAAAAGCTCTTTTCTTTGTCTTTTCTTTGTAAGACAAAGAATCAGAGAGATACAGATTAGAAATCAATTTCCCCGTTTCTCTTTATCCTTTATTTCTATAGATAATGCATCTTTTTTCTTCCATAAAAAAATAGATTTAGTTCATATTCACGAAGCCCTAAATTTTTGGGCCGAGCTGGATTTGAACCAGCGTAGACATATCGTCAACGAATTTACAGTCCGTCCCATTAACCGCTCGGGCATCGACCCAGGAAGAATTTTTTCTAGGCTTTTTGATAATCTATGATTAACCTCTTTTTATAATACTCCCTACCCCCAGGGGAAGTCGAATCCCCGCTGCCTCCTTGAAAGAGAGATGTCCTGAACCACTAGACGATGGGGGCATCACTAGACGATAGCACCATATACAACCACTCGTCATTATACTATAATGATAGTATGAGCAGTTTTTTGGAATTGTCAATATACTCTTCGAACTAGATCAAAGAAAAGAGTCTTTACTACTTTTCTGTTATGCTTTCATAGGATTTTTTTTAGTTGATGGTTAGGTTAATTCACGGAGCATCCCCTACTTTTTAAGCTTTTTAAGGTTAAGGAAATTCGTTTAAAGGGTATAGAATACGAATAGACTAATAAAAAGGAATCTAAATTAGTTCAGTACAGGTATTGATTGCTATAACAGGAAAAAGAGTCCAATTTCATTTTTTTTTTGTAATTTTAACTCTGTGCTTCGTTTAGTGTTCAGACCAAAATGTGGGCATCTCGCACTAAACTAAGTCATAAAATTGCAAAAAAAAAAATGGAGACATTTTCAAAAAAGAAATGAATGAATTTAGTAGAAAAGTACTTTATCGGATTCGAACCGATGACTTCTGTCTTACCAAGGCATTATTCTACCACTAAGCGAAAAGCCCTTTATCGGATTTGAACCGATGACTTATGCCTTACCATGGCATTACTCTACCACTGAGTTAAAAGGGCTTTTTATTCAATAATTAGCCACTTTCATTTACCATTATGGGTCTACTGCATAATGTACATATTACATGTATATATTAATGTACATAATATATGTATATATAGAGATATGTAGAGATTTTCTTTTCTATATATCGAGATCGAGATATCGAAGTTTATTTATGGCGAGGTTTAAAATCTTGAGAAAATTAAGAAAAATAAGAAAATCTTTCATATTATCTCTTATCACTTGCACAAAGTATAGGTATTTATTATTATATAAATAAATACATATACATATCATGTATAATAAAATACATGAACAGAGAATTGACACACCCAAAAATTATTATATATATCGGATACACTTGAAGAGGCTAAGTTCATAGGTATGTAAACACGATCTCGTACGACTCACCAAACCAAAGTCCGGAAGTTCCATTTTTTTGTTAAGAAGAGAACAAATATGTATCAATTGTTGAATCGGATACAACAATGGGCCAAAAAGGCCAAAGGGGCAATAAGAACTGCTGTTAAAAAAATGATAAACTTTTTTTTATCTTTAGGCTATTCACTTTTCACGTGCTCAGAATGTTCTGCAGAATTAGGGACTTTTTTCTTCTATTGGCTGATCTTATGATGAGAACTTTCTCCATTTATGTTTTATTTCCCCTAATTCTAATTGGGTGGGGTATAAAGGAATTTGCGCTCTTCATATACCCCTATGGCTGGATAGTAATTTTCAGTGATATACTTCTTATCTGTTTTGGTGAGAGATTGAAACAATTTTTAGCAGGCATCTTTTGGAAAAACTTTCGAGTTCAAAACTTTTTCATTTTTCTTAAAAAGTTTTGGACGGATTTGTTGAAACGATTTTCAACAGGTACCCCTTGGAAATGGGGTACTTGACTATTCTACAAGGATTATAGTGGATTTGGAACAAACTATGTTGGAGTTTTATCAACAATTTTATTCTAAAAAAAAGGGTTGGGAGTCGAATTTATACTGCAGAGTATCAAAATTATACTACTGCCTGCCCAACAAAAAATAAAAAGCATATCCTACATACCTAACTCCTCCAGGTTCAG
Source organism: Zea mays (assembly GCF_902167145.1). Classification (NCBI taxonomy): domain Eukaryota; kingdom Viridiplantae; phylum Streptophyta; class Magnoliopsida; order Poales; family Poaceae; genus Zea; species Zea mays. Next base: position 218,355,244 of record NC_050100.1, on the reverse strand, counting down.
GGTTTTCCGTTTCCGAACACTAGGAAAAGGGAGGATTCTAGATTTTCGATCCTAGGGTTAAAAGGAAGGGGATAGATACCCAATATGATTCTTAGGAGGAACGTTTGGTAATGGTTCTCTATGCTCTTTTTTATGTGTTCTTAGTTATATTCATCTTCTTTGATTCTTTTAAACAAGAATCTAATAAACTAGAATTGAGCGGAAAAGAAGAGAGGAAATTAGGAAATGGAGAGGATCGACTAACCAGCGATTCGTATCTGCTTTTCTTTTTAAGTTATTACTCTTTGTTGCTTCTCTCAAGCGATAGACGAAGTCTATGAAAAATTTTGGAAAGTCATCTCACTCCTTCCCTATGGCTCGCACTTCATGATACGTGGAGGAAGAAAACATCTTTCGCAATTTCTTTGTTCAATTCTGAACAAAAAAGAAAAGGAAGAAAGGGATTTATGGGGACTGTACTGCCTTTATATCTCTTAGTATATATTGTAGGAATAATTAAACGATTCCTTACAACAGTCTGGCACATTTACGTCCTCACAAATAATGATCCTTGTAGTCATAACCGTAGAATAGATCCTAATCGAAATGCATACATTTGGTTCATACGCTATTGGTATGGTAAGAAGAGATGTATTTTACAGACTAGAGAGGGGCTATCTAAATCCTAAAGTAAAGGTCCGCGATTGAAGTACCAACCGCCCACCGCCATGAACTTTCTCCTTTGATTCGATAAGGTGGAATTAGCCTCCTTCTCGAATGGCTACCCTTGACAAAGGGTAGCATTGGTATCATAATCTACATGTAGCGGGTATAGTTTAGTGGTAAAAGTGTGATTCGTTCTATTAATAACTGAATTTGAAATGATATACTTAAGGCATCCTTAAGTTTTTTTATATTCATATTCCGATGAAAACTTTAGTTCTTATAAAGGATTTAATCCTTTTCCTCTCAATAGCATATTGAGGAAGAATATACATTCTCCCGATTAGTATCCAAAGACTAATTGAATTTGCATCTAAAATACAAATTCGATTATGAGTACGTAGTCGCGAAGCATAATTTTGCATTGGATTAAGTATTCCGATAAGTATTCCGATTGAATAAATATGAGTAAAGGATCTATGGATGAAGATACAAAAAAGGTTATTTCCAATCGTAACTAAATCTTCTTTTGTTTTGTAGGAAATGGAAGCCCAATAGCTAAAAAACGATGGTTTTGGTTTACTAGAACCATCAGTATATTATATTGTTTCAGCTCGGTGGAAACCCAACTCTTTTCCTCAGGATCTCTTGAATGAAATTAGGGAACGAAGTAAGTAGATTAGATAGATATTTAGGAGAATTTCTATCTCCTATTCTATAGGGATCATCTAGAAAGCGAAGAGCTTTGGTTCCATTCAGACAGAAAAGCTGACATAGATGTTAAGTGGTGAGAATATCCATAAAGGAGTCGAATGAAATCAAAATTTCATGTTCGGATTTGAATTAGAGACGTCAAAAATAATCAACCAACGTCGACTATAACCCCTAGCCTTCCAAGCTAACGATGCGGGTTCGATTCCCGCTACCCGCTCCATTCTGTATAAAAAGACTATTCCATTTGTTTGTCTAGACATGGTAGAGACTTGTATTCCACCTTTTTCTTTCGTCCACCAGTTTTCGGCCCTACAGAGCGGAGTAGAGCAGTTTGGTAGCTCACGAGGCTCATAACCTTGAGGTCACGGGTTCGATTCCCGTCTCCGCACTTAGCAGTCCGTATAAATGGACTATTCTATTTGTATATATATGATAGAGGGCTATATCCAACTCTTTTTTTTATTTAGCAGGCAGAAAAAAAAATGAAAGAAAAGCATAGCCTATCCCCCTTTCAAAACCGTTTGTCTCTTGTTTGTCTCGGCGAATCCCCGGTTTAGGGAACTTTCTTAGAAAGTTGGATTTGCACCCTCGAAGCACTCTTTTTTTTTTGAGTCGGGTGCAAAGGAAGGATAAGATAGGAAGGGGTACAGTACTAGACTAACAACTACTTAATTTAATATTCATTTAATATTAAATAGTAATTTAATAGAAGTAGTTAAGTAGTCATTTACTATAATAATTTACTATATTAAAAATAAATATATATAATTTACTATAATATAAACTATAATATTAAATATAAACTATAATATTAAGTAGTTAAGTAGTCAACTAGACTGAATTTTTTATCATAGCACCTTACTAAATTAAGCTGGCGAGCGACGGGAATCGAACCCGTATCTTCTCCTTGGCAAGGAGATGTTTTACCACTGAACTACGCTCGCTACATTGAACTACGCTTGCTACGTCCTATATTTTATAGGGTATATCCACCTGGGTCGACCGTCTATGTCTGGGTCGACCGTCTATGTCTGGGTCGACCGTTTCATTTTCTATTAGAGTTTTCTTTTTATTAACTGTCTATCAATCAATATTCTAATGGCAATAGAATTTCATAATAATGAAAGAGAAGAGGTAATAATTCGGAACGAAAATAGCATTTTAATGTGTATAAAAATCCTAATTTTTTCGAAAAAGGGCCTTTCTTTTTATTTATTTTGTATCGGGTTACTAAATACTAAACAAATTCAAGAAATAAGAGAATTCAGAATAGCTACCAGAAAGACTAATCCAATCCATAATGATGTACCGGAAAATACAACGTTTTTATTATTTGACCAACCATCAGGAGAAGCAAATACAAGGGGTACACTAATTACTAAAACTGAGGAAGTCGCAATTAATGCAAAAACAGCTAATTGGAAAGCAATATTCATATTTATAATCCTCCAAACTACCTTCAAATAAAGTTGACTACATATTTCTATTTGATCCCTCACTTAATCAAAATTGTATGAAAATACAAGAAGTAGGAGGGGTTTAATCATGAATCCATTGATTCTTCTTTTTATTAAAACTTTTTCCTTACCGCTTTATACAGAGATATATTGAAAGTGGACTTGCATCTGAGATGAGTTAGTAGATCATTTCATATAGCTATGTTCTATTTGTAGGAATAAAATAGGGATTGGGCTGTGGAGAGATGGATGAGTGGTTGATAGCTCCGGTCTTGAAAACCGGTATAGTTCTAGGAACTATCGAGGGTTCGAATCCCTCTCTCTCCTTTTGTATATTGAATACATTTGCTTCTTTCTATCTATGTTTTTCTTTGTGCAGCCCCCTTATATCATTCTTTCATAAAAAAGCATGAATGGCTCGGCTAGATGGAATAACCGAGCCAGAACAGAAAAAAACTAGAACAGGTATAAATAAAAAATCTTAGTTAAGAGGGGTCATGTAAAGAACAGGTTCCAAATCGCGATCAATTCCCTTTTCAAAGCCTGCTGCAGCAGCTCGGGCTCTTCCTGCATGCCACAAATGGCCCACAAAAAAGAAGAATCCTAGAACAAAATGGGAGGTCGCTAACCAACTTCTAGGGGAGACATAATTAACAGCATTGATCTCGGTAGCTACGCCACCCACGGAATTTAAAGAGCCTAAAGGAGCATGGGTCATATATTCTGCTGAACGTCGTTCTTGCCAAGGTTGGATGTCTTTTTTCAACCTACTCAAGTCCAAACCGTTGGGGCCCCTTAGAGGTTCTAACCACGGAGCACGAAGGTCCCAAAAACGCATAGTTTCCCCTCCAAAAATAACCTCTCCCGTTGGGGAACGCATTAGATATTTACCTAAACCCGTCGGTCCTTGGGCAGACCCTACATTAGCTCCAAGACGCTGGTCTCTAACTAGAAAAGTAAATGCTTGAGCTTGAGAAGCTTCTGGTCCAGTGGGCCCGTAAAACTCACTTGGATAAGCCGTATTATTGAACCAGACAAAACAACAAGCGATAAAACCAAAAACAGATAAAGCACCTAAACTATAAGACAAGTAAGCTTCGCCAGACCATACAAATGCACGGCGAGCCCATGCAAAGGGTTTGGTTAAGATATGCCAAATTCCGCCAAGTACACAAATGGAACCCAACCATACATGTCCCCCAATTATATCTTCTAAATCATCCACACTAACAATCCATCCTTCTCCCCCAAAAGGGGATTTTAGTAAATAACCAAATATAACACCGGGGCTAAGGGTCAAATTGGTAATTTTTCTTACATCCCCCCCCCGGGGGCCCAGGTATCATATACGCCGCCAAAATAAAGAGCCTTGAGTACTAGAAGAAAAGCACCTAGACCTAACAAAATTAAGTGAATACCCAAAATTGTAGTCATTTTATTTCTATCTTTCCATACATAACCAAAGAATGGAAAAGATTCTTCAAGAGTCTCGGGTCCCAGAAGCGCGTGATAAATGCCACCGAAGCCTAAGACTGCGGAGGAAATTAAGTGAAGTACTCCGGATACAAAGTAAGGAAAAGTATCTAGAACTTCTCCCCCCGGCCCTACTCCCCAACCTAGAGTAGCTAAGTGCGGAAGTAAAATCAACCCTTGTTCATACATGGGCTTTTCTGGTACGAAATGGGCCACTTCAAATAGGTTCATTGCTCCGGCCCAGAATACGATTAATCCGGCATGGGCTACATGAGCTCCAAGTAGTTTACCGGACAAATTGATAAGTCTGGCATTCCCAGCCCACCAAGCAAAGCCGGTGGTTTCTTGGTCACGACCAGCTAAAACGAAAGTTCCATTAAAGAGCGTTTCCACGTGGTAGAACCTCCTCAGGGAATATAAGATTTTCATGAGGCTGATCCTGAGCTGCCATCCACGCACGAATACCCTCGTTTAAAAGAATATTTTTGGTGTAGAAAGTCTCAAATTCAGGATCTTCCGCTGCACGGATTTCCTGGGAAACGAAGTCATAGGCACGTAGGTTCAGAGCCAGACCAACTACGCCAATAGCACTCATCCATAAACCGGTGACGGGTACAAATAGCATAAAGAAATGTAACCAACGTTTATTGGAAAAAGCAACACCAAAGATTTGGGACCAAAAGCGGTTAGCAGTGACCATTGAATAAGTTTCTTCAGCTTGAGTTGGGTTAAAAGCACGGAAGGTATTTGCACCATCGCCATCTTCGAATAGAGTGTTTTCTACGGTAGCCCCGTGGATAGCGCATAGCAGAGCTGCGCCTAATACTCCGGCAACTCCCATCATATGAAATGGGTTCAACGTCCAATTATGAAATCCTTGGAAGAAAAGGATGAACCGAAATATAGCTGCTACGCCAAAACTCGGCGCAAAGAACCAACCAGATTGTCCCAGTGGATAAATAAGGAATACGGAAACAAAAACAGCGATTGGACCAGAGAATGAAATTGCATTATAAGGCCGCAATTGAACAGACCGAGCAAGTTCAAATTGACGTAGCATGAAACCTATTAGTGCAAAAGCTCCATGGAGAGCGACAAAAGTCCAAAGACCACCTAATTGACACCAACGAGTAAAATCTCCCTGTGCTTCCGGTCCCCATAGTAGCAACAAAGAGTGTGCTAAACTATTGGCAGGTGTGGAAACCGCCGCGGTTAAGAAATTGCAACCTTCCAAATAGGAACTAGCCAATCCATGGGTATACCAAGAAGTTACAAAAGTAGTCCCTGTAAACCAACCCCCTAAAGCGAAATAAGCACAAGGAAAGAGCAATAAGCCGGACCATCCTACAAAAACGAAACGGTCCCTTCGTAACCAGTCGTCCATAATATCAAATAGATCGTTTTCTTCTTTAGTAACTCTACCAACGGCTATAGTCATAGTGATCCTCCTATTCAATTACTTCAACCATTTTCGAGCACCTCATATTACTTCCAGGGCATACGATAGTTTGATTATCTGTGGACGATTTCTTTCTCGTTCAATGCCCTTTTTCAGTCGTCTCGAAGATAGAAATTTTGCATTTTTATCTATGGGGTCACAACCCAGGTCGTGCTAAATCCACAAATTTCATTTAATTCATTTTTCTTATACTATAGAAAAGAAATAAAGAAATAAACATTTGAATTCAGCATTATTCCATGATTTCTATTTCAAAGCCCATTTTTTAAGGGAAAACCCCTCTTTTCTCATTCGCTCTCTATTGCATGGGTGGAAGAACAAAAATGGAATTCTGAAAAAAAAAGAAAGATATTGAAAAGAAAAATTGACTTTTGAAACCCTTTATTTATTATGTGTAACGGAAAAGAGTTGCGATTTCTTCTTATTCCTATAGAACGTCTAGTAACAAGAATATGAAATCGTAAATAGCGAAAAATTCTTGCCTTGCGCGATCTAAGTCTAAGGAAATACAAAAATGCGCTTATACACCAATTTCATCCACATCGAATTTATATATCAGAATAGCAGATAGAGGCATTATTCAAGGGGTCAGGTCTACTTACTTTATCTTTCTTTCCCATTTTATTGTGGGTTTGATAAGAACCTTTTTTGCTTTGTGGATAAATAAAAAAAAGAGTTTTTTTTAACCCGCTTGTTTTATTCTAACAAATTCTATATGGAACTGCCCGCTGAAGAGAAAAAAGATCTGATTGTCTTTCAGCCTATATCGAATTTTGGAAAGAAAAAACCAGAATTTTCTTCTTTTTTTTATTAACATTAAGAAAAAAGAATATAATTAAAATGGAATTGGCAATATAATTTTTATGCACTTTTGAAATGAAAGAAAAAGGAAGGATTTTTGACAATCGTTATTTCTTGCCTCTGCCATATCATGAAAACCTTTCGATTTGGAACGGGGAGAGATGGCTGAGTGGACTAAAGCGGCGGATTGCTAATCCGTTGTACAATTTTTTTGTACCGAGGGTTCGAATCCCTCTCTTTCCGCCCCCTCGGATCATTTGGGACTTTCGAATTGTAAGGAATTCTGACCCCCGGATTTTCTCATAAATAAATGTACGAAATAAATCCAATTTAAATTTATAAGAAAAAATTCCAAAAAATTTTTGATTTTTACTCCTCACGCCCAGGATTACGTCCTGGGTCATTAGATAAGAATCCAAAGATAAAGAGGGAAACAAAGAATATCACTACTGTATAAACAAAAAGTTTGAGAGTAAGCATTACATAATCTCCAAAAATTTTTTTGTTAAGGAATAGATTACCCATTTTTCCTTACCACACGGATCCACTAGGATGGGTTTTCTTTATTTTGACACCTAAAAATGCAAAAATCAATTCTTAAAAAAATTGCAAGAATTGCTTTATAATAAGCACTCTTATCAATATCAAAAATTAGTTTAGGTATTGTGTGGGTACCTAAAGGTACCTGTTCAACGTAGGCGCAGGGGTAGAAAGGCTGATCAAAATTTATTGCTGCAGCTATACATTCAATGTAGAAGAATTTTTATTTTAGAATCGAAGGTTCATAATATAAGACTTCTCGGCTCTTATCCATTTTTTTTTTTTGAATGAATACATCATTCAATTTGGCAGGCAGAATAGTAAAGATTTCATCGAAAACTTACAGCAGCTTGCCAAACAAACGCTAATAGAAAAAAGAGTACAGGTATGACAGGCATAACATCCACGATTGGGTTGAAAATGGCATAAGCTTCGGGTAATTTGGCGAAGAAAAAGCTAGTCGGACAAAGAACAGAATTAAAACAGATACAGGTTAAACTAAGTATATTAGGCATAACAAGCATTTCATTCTTGTAGAGTAGATAATTGGATTTTGATTGAGTTATTTTTATAAGGGAAAAAGCAAAAGAAAAGGTAGATTCCAAATCCTTTTTTCTTCGGACTTTCCCAAACACAAAATACCTCCTTGTATTCGCATTCTCAAATGAGAATGGAAGAAATTCGACTTTCATATAATATCTTAATAGAATTCCATGTAATGATCAATGCATTTTTTGGATTCTATATTATCTGCATGTCTAGAATCCTAGCAAGAAAATATCCCTCATTTTTTAGGTAATTGAAGTGGGATTGACGAATAATATATAAAAATAATAGTGTTTATTAGTGTTTCATAAAACGAAATGACATGGGGCGTGGCCAAGTGGTAAGGCAGCGGGTTTTGGTCCCGTTACTCGGAGGTTCGAATCCTTTCGTCCCAGATTTTTTCTGATGAAGCGAAAGATAGAATCGTATTGTGCCCTGCACGACACAAAAGTTTATTAAAGAGAATAATTATCTCTTATGAACTCGTAGATTAGATGCATTTCTAAGCATTTTTTTCTTTCTCAGAAAACAAAAAATAAAGTGTCAAGTCCAGTCAAATTTAATATCTTTATTTTCATGAAAAATTTTTGTCTATCAGGCACATTCAGGATATGCCCCTACTACTCATTACTCATATGTGTTTTGAATATGTGTTTTGAAATTGGAACTTTTTGGATAAACTTTATACCCCGTATCTATGAAGTGGGAATTCTTACAGGATCCATTTGACACCCAATATGAAAGAAAAGAAGTACCCCCTATTTATTTTCCCAAAACTAAAGAACTAAAGTAAGTAAAAAAAATTAATGAGGTAAAACACTGTATAGAAAATGAGACCTATCCCTTTATGATAGAGATAGATTTTTGTTGTATTATTTGTTTTCTTGTATTATTAGTAAAAAAGAAGCGTCCTTCTTTTCTTTGGTTAAGCGAAAACGATCTCGATCTGTGATTCTTTAAATATCCAGAATGATCCATTTCGGTAAGGTTAAGGTAAGAACTGTTCGTTGGATAGAATGGATTCGAAAAAATCGTACTTTTCTTATTTTTTATTTTGAGTTCTTTCTTTTGTTATTCGAGTCGGAGAAGTATGAGAATTTTAGAACTACTCAAAAACGACCAATCTTTTCATTGGCATAGCTTATTTGTTTATATAGTTAATTGTTTTTGTTACAGAAAAATAGATTAATTCATTAAATTAATTCCACTTTTTTTGAGGTTGATAGTTTATTTGTTGGGAAAGAGTGGATCCTTCTCATTTCAGGATTAATCATCTTGAGTTCTCTGTTGAAAATGGAAATTCAATAATAATAATAAATAAGTCTTAAGTAAACTATTTTATTCCTCTTTTTCGAACTATGTTTCATTCATATGATAGAATATGGGTTTAAATAAATTGTATCTTTGCAGAGTGTTCCCCGATAAATACTTATTTCTTTTATCCAATTTTCTCCATAGATAGTAGGTTTGAATTAGTATACAAAAGCAATGACTATTCATGATTCCATCCATATTGGATCAATTCTCGATACCATTTTGCAATGAAATTAGAGGAATGTTATGGTAAAACTTCGTTTAAAACGATGTGGTAGAAAGCAACGTGCGACTTGAAGGACATGATCGATTGTGGATTTGCCTATCCATCATTTTCCATAGTAATGAAAATGCTCTTGGCTCGACATAGTCTGTTCTATTCGCCCCGAACCGAATTTTCGCTGGGTTGTTTGTAAGTAAAGTAAATAGTACACGATGGAGCTCGAGAGGACAGAATTTCTTTTTGATCAAGGGAAAGAATCTAGGGTTAGTGAAAACTAATAAATTAGGCCAACTTTGTCAGTCTATCCTTAATATAGAAATCAAAAGGTTAAAATAAGAAAAAGTCTAATTTTGGAAGATTGGAAAAACTTTTTTGATGAAAAGTCTATCTGAATCAATTGTTCATATTTGATTTCTATAGAAGAGTGAAATGCTTTATCGAAGGAAATAAGAAAAAAGAAAGGGTATGTTGCTACTCTTTTGAAAGAAAAAAGAATAGGAGTTCCCGAAGTAATGTCTAAACCCAAGGATTTCACAAATCAAAGATAAAGGATTCCGGAACAAGTAAACACGATTTTCAACCGTCTCAACAATAGAATTAGATCTGAATAAGGAATAAAAGTCAATTTGTTCGAGATGAGATAAAGAAAAGAGTTTAGAGACGACTCAAAAAATTTCGAAGGGTTTTTCTTTTGAAGTTTGTCAGTAAAAATTAGCCAACTTGAGTCATGAGTATAAATGAAATTTGTTTTTTCTTTTCTTTAAGGAAATTAATGCAAGTCATAATCAAATTTCTATCTATTTGCATTATAGACAGATTGCATTATAGACAGAAATTCGAATCATTTTCTCGAGCCGTATGAGGAGAAAACCTCCTATACGTTTCTAGGGGGGGTTGTTTATCTACATCTATCCCAATAAGCTATCTATCGAATCGTTGCAATTGATGTTCGATCTCGAAGAGAAGGAAGAGATCTTCGAAAAGTAGGTTTTTATGATCCGATAAAGAATCAAACTTGTTTAAATGTTCCAGCTATTCTCTATTTCCTTGAAAAGGGTGCTCAACCTACAAGAACAGTTTATGATATTTTAAGGAAGGCAGAATTCTTTAAAGATAAAGAAAGAACTTTGAGTTAATTGAAGAACTAAATGAATAAAAAAGTAGGAGAGGGTCCTTAGTACCCCTTAATTATTTAGACACAATTTGCCTCTTTCTTAGTCCTATTTTTTTTTGCTGCATTTATGTCGTGCCAATCCAACAAAAGTCCCTATTTTATTTCCTTTTTATATCTAATTACATTGTATTTGCATTGACAAAGGTCTATTGAACAAATAGAATTTGTAGATAGATGGGTCTCTTTATTGTCACTCCATATTAGGTATTTCTGTCTACACTTCATTCAAATGATAGGGTTGCCCCTCTTGCATGTACTCTCATACACATACAAGATTATTTTACTTCTTTAAATTGCCAAAAAAATCACAATTTTGCCATTGTGATTGGGGCTGCTTTTTTTTTTACCCTTAGCCTTAGTGAAATTTAACCGGATCTGTTCATTTTTGTATTTGAGTGTTTTTAATGGATTAGAAAATCTTTCTTTTGATGTCTTGCTAATTCAATGTGGTATAATTTCATCGATTTTTAGATTTTGATCGTATCTAAGAGATCCTATTTTATCCGGGTTGCTAACTCAATGGTAGAGTACTCGGCTTTTAAGTGCGGCTATGATCTTTTACACATTTGGATGAAGCAACAAATTCGTCCAGACTCTTGGTAGAGTCTAGAAGACCACGACTGATCCTCAAAGGTAATGAATGGAAAAAATAGCATGTCGTAATAAAATCAATTTCTTTTTTTTTAATAAAAAAAATTCTGATTTTCTGGGTCTAGTGAATAAATGGATAGAGCCTGGCTCTAATTCTGGTAAAATAAAAAAAAAAGCAACGAGCTTAACTTCTTAATTGGTTAATTGGAAGGATTCCCCGATCTAATTAGACGTTAAAAATAGATTAGTGCCTAATGTGGGGAAAGGTTAGGTTTTCCTATGAATGGACCCTTTACTTTTTTTTTTAGAAATCCTAATTATTCTTGATTATGGATTGAAAAGAGATGTTATGAATTGAATGTGTAAAAGAAACAGTATATTGATAAAGAGACTGTATTCCAAAGTCAAAAGAGCGATTGGCCTGCAAAAATAAAAGATTTGTTCTTGTTTGTTTTATAATTAGAACAAACATAAACTAATTAGATAGAAAAGGAGCGGAAAAAGTTCTATGGATTAGACTCCCTTTCTTTCCTGGGTTTGTATTATGCAACACCTTGTTCTGACCATATTGCACTATGTATCATCATTTGATAAACCGAGAAATGCTTTTTTCTCTATTTCAAGTAGAAATACAAATGGAAAAATTCGAAGGGTATTCAGAAAAACAGAAATCTCGTCAACACTACTTCGTCTACCCACTTCTCTTTCAGGAATATATTTATGCATTTGCTCATGATTATGGATTAAATGGTTCCGAACCCGTGGAAATTTTTGGTTGTAATAACAAGAAATTTAGTTCACTACTTGTGAAACGTTTAATTATTCGAATGTATCAGCAGAATTTTTTAATTAATTCGGTTAATTATCCTAACCAAGATCGATTGTTGGATCACCGTAATTATTTTTATTCTGAGTTTTATTCTCAGATTCTATCTGAGGGGTTTGCGATCGTTGTAGAAATCCCACTCTCGCTAGGGCAACTATCTTGTCCGGAAGAAAAAGAAATACCAAATTTTCAAAATTTACAATCTATTCATTCAATATTTCCCTTTTTAGAAGACAAATTTTTGCATTTACATTATCTATCACATATAAAAATACCCTATCCTATCCATTTAGAAATCCTGGTTCAACTCCTTGAATACCGGATTCAAGATGTTCCCTCTTTGCATTTATTGCGATTCTTTCTCCACTATTATTCGAATTGGAATAGTTTTATTACTTCAATGAAATCCATTTTTCTTTTGAAAAAAGAAAATAAAAGACTATTTCGATTCCTATATAACTCTTATGTATCAGAATATGAATTTTTCTTGTTGTTTCTTCATAAACAATCTTCTTGCTTACGATTAACATCTTCTGGAACCTTTCTGGAACGAATCATCTTTTCTGGGAAGATGGAACATTTTGGTGTAATGTACCCGGGGTTTTTTCGGAAAACCATATGGTTCTTTATGGATCCTCTTATGCATTATGTTCGATATCAAGGAAAGGCAATTCTTGCATCAAAAGGCACTCTTCTTTTGAAGAAGAAATGGAAATCTTACCTTGTCAATTTCTCGCAATATTTTTTCTCTTTTTGGACTCAACCACAAAGGATTCGTCTAAACCAATTAACAAACTCTTGCTTCGATTTTCTGGGGTACCTTTCAAGTGTACCAATAAATACTTTGTTAGTAAGGAATCAAATGCTGGAGAATTCTTTTCTAATAGATACTCGAATGAAAAAATTCGATACCACAGTCCTTGCAACTCCCCTTGTCGGATCCTTATCAAAAGCTCAATTTTGTACTGGATCGGGGCATCCTATTAGTAAACCCGTTTGGACTGATTTATCAGATTGGGATATTCTTGATCGTTTTGGTCGGATATGTAGAAATATTTTTCATTATCATAGTGGATCTTCGAAAAAACAGACTTTGTATCGACTAAAATATATACTTCGACTTTCATGTGCTAGAACTTTAGCTCGTAAACATAAAAGTACGGTACGAACTTTTATGCAACGATTGGGTTCGGTATTTTTAGAAGAATTTTTTACGGAAGAAGAGCAAGTTTTTTCTTTGATGTTCACCAAAACAATTCACTTTTCTTTCCATGGATCACACAGTGAGCGTATTTGGTATTTGGATATTATCCGTATCAATGACCTGGTGAATCCTCTTACTCTTAATTAATCATTAGACAAAATTAATAAACTAGAAAAGATCGATATCAAGATAAAACTTGCACATTTTCCATTCTGAAATGTTCCATAGTAGGTGAATCACTTTAACTAATTAAAAATTCTCAAAATTAGTGGACTTCCTCTTCGGAATAGAAATTGGCTATTTCCACATAGGGAAAGTCGTGTGCAATGAAAAATGCAAGCACGATTTGGGGAGGGGTTTTTTCTATTGTAACAAGGAAGAATTATCTACTCCATCCGACTAGTTCCGGGTTCGAGTCCCGGGCAACCCATATGGAAAATAGAAAAGAGCAATCTGAGTTTTTCATTTTTACTAACTTCATTTCCCAAATTTTTGGATTTGGTAAATGAAGTTATACGAAAATCCAATCGTTGGGGCTGGCTTGGTTGACATTGGTATATAGACTATGTTATACTGTTAAATAACAAGCCTTCTATTATCTATTTTCTTTCTAGTTAATACGTGTGCTTGGGAGTCCTTGCAATTTGAATAAACCAAGATCTTACCATGACTGCAATTTTAGAGAGACGCGAAAGTACAAGCCTGTGGGGTCGCTTCTGCAACTGGATAACTAGCACCGAAAACCGTCTTTACATTGGATGGTTCGGTGTTTTGATGATCCCTACCTTATTGACCGCAACTTCCGTATTTATTATCGCCTTCATCGCTGCTCCTCCAGTAGATATTGATGGTATTCGTGAGCCTGTTTCTGGTTCTTTACTTTATGGAAACAATATTATCTCTGGTGCTATTATTCCTACTTCTGCGGCGATCGGATTGCATTTTTACCCAATTTGGGAAGCTGCATCTGTTGATGAATGGTTATACAATGGCGGTCCTTATGAGCTAATTGTTCTACACTTCTTACTTGGTGTAGCTTGTTATATGGGTCGTGAGTGGGAACTTAGTTTCCGTCTGGGTATGCGCCCTTGGATTGCTGTTGCATATTCAGCTCCTGTTGCAGCTGCTACTGCTGTTTTCTTGATTTACCCTATTGGTCAAGGAAGTTTCTCTGATGGTATGCCTTTAGGAATATCTGGTACTTTCAACTTTATGATTGTATTCCAGGCAGAGCACAACATCCTTATGCATCCATTTCACATGTTAGGTGTAGCTGGTGTATTCGGCGGTTCCCTATTCAGTGCTATGCATGGTTCCTTGGTAACCTCTAGTTTGATCAGGGAAACCACTGAAAATGAGTCTGCTAATGAGGGTTACAAATTTGGTCAGGAAGAAGAGACTTATAATATTGTGGCTGCTCACGGTTATTTTGGTCGATTAATCTTCCAATATGCTAGTTTCAACAATTCTCGTTCTTTACACTTCTTCTTGGCTGCTTGGCCTGTAGTAGGGATCTGGTTCACTGCTTTAGGTATTAGTACTATGGCATTCAACCTAAATGGTTTCATTTTCAACCAATCTGTAGTTGATAGCCAAGGTCGCGTTATTAATACTTGGGCTGATATCATCAACCGTGCTAATCTTGGTATGGAGGTAATGCACGAACGTAATGCTCACAACTTCCCTCTAGACCTAGCTGCTCTTGAAGTTCCTTACCTTAATGGATAAGGTTTTTCTCCTAAACATATAGGAATTTTTGAAGGAAGGAAAGCCGGAAATACCCAATATCTTGTTCCAACAGGATATTGGGTATTTCTTTGTTTATTCTGAATCTTTCTATTCTGAATTCAATTAACGACGAGATTTAGTATCCTTTCTTGTACTTTCATAACTCGTGAAATGCCGAGTAGGCACGAATTCCCCCAATTTGCGACCTACCATAGGATTTGTTATGTAAATAGGTATATGTTCTTTTCCATTATGAATCGCGATTGTATGGCCAACCATTGCGGGTAGAATGCTAGATGCCCGGGACCACGTTACTATTATTTCTTTCTCCTCCTTCATATTGACCTTTTCGATTTTTGCCAATAAATGACGAGCTACAAAAGGATTCGTTTTTTTTCGTGTCACAGCTGATTACTCCTTTTTTTCATTTTAAAGAGTGGCATCCTATGTCCACTATCTCGATCGAGGTATGGAGGTCAGAATAAATAGAATAATAATGAATGGAAAAAAGAGAAAATCCTTTAGCTGGATAAGGGGCGGATGTAGCCAAGTGGATCAAGGCAGTGGATTGTGAATCCACCATGCGCGGGTTCAATTCCCGTCGTTCGCCCATCGCATTATTGCAAATTCCAAAAATGCAATTTTCCATATTCCTAGTTACGTATTTACTTACGGCGACGAAGAATAAAACTATCACTATATTTTTTCCTTTTCCTAGTTCTTCTTCCAAGCGCAGGATAACCCCAAGGGGTTGTGGGTTTTTTTCTACCAATGGGGGCTTTCCCTTCACCACCCCCATGGGGGTGGTCCACAGGGTTCATAACTACCCCTCTTACTACGGGGCGTTTACCTAGCCAACACTTAGATCCGGCTCTACCCAAACTTTTTTGGTTCACCCCAACATTACCCACTTGTCCGACTGTTGCTAAGCAGTTTTGGGATACCAAACGGACCTCCCCAGATGGTAATCTTAAAGTGGCCAATTTACCCTCTTTTGCAATCAGTTTCGCTACAGCACCTGCTGCTCTAGCTAATTGCCCACCCCTTCCACGTGTGATTTCTATGTTATGTATGGCCGTGCCTAAGGGCATATCGGTTGAAGTAGATTCTTCTTTTTTCTCAAAAAACCCCTTCCCAAACTGTACAAGCTTCTTCCAAAGCATACGGCTTTCTAGATGTATATGACGATCTCTAGACAGATGGATCTTATATGAATCGTATGATGAAGTACCACATGAGTGGATATATAGAAAAGGAATCCAAATCCGCCGAATCGCTCATGTTATGATCTTCTACATCCTAGGTCTCCGCGTTCCGTCATCTGGCTTATGTTCTTCATGTAGCATTCAGATCGAATGACTCTATGAAATTACGTCGATACTTCCACATATTATGGGTAACGTAGGAGACATCCCTATTTTCACCCGGGGGTCTTAATTACCACTGCTTAACTTTCAATTCGCCTCTGACCATCAAATTAAATGTGAATAACCCGTCCTCCTCTCTTTGAAACAAGGGGCGCTTCCGGTTCTGTGCGTGCTTCAAACAATTTTGTCTTCTCCATATTACCATATCTCTAGAGTCAATAATTTTCTATGAGGAACTACTGAACTCAATCACTTGCTGCCGTTACTCAACAGTTTTCTGTTGAGGTCTATCCCGTAGAGGTAGTCAAATTGGATCAGTGATCGATTTCTAGGTTTCGTCGTAAACCTAATTGGTTACTTCCAATTACGTAAATCAATAGTTCAAACCGCACTCAAAGGTAGGGCATTTCCCATTGATATAGGAACTTTTGTACCAGAAACAATAGTATCTCCAATTATAGCCCCTCTGGGATGTAAAATATATCTCTTCTCACCATCCCCATAGTGTATGAGACAAATGTATGCATTTCGATTAGGGTCGTATTCTATGGTTATGATTCTACCAGATATGTCTTTTTGATTCCGTCGAAAATCGATTTTACGGTATAGGCGCTTATGACCTCCCCCTCTATGCCTTGCGGTAATGATTCCTCTGGCATTACGACCTTTACCACAACGGTGCCGTCCATGGATCAATTTATTTCGTGGATTGGATTTCACTTGCCTGTCTACGGTTCCCTTGCGTGTGCTCGGGATAGGTGTTTTGTATAAATGTTTCGCCGTATTATTAAGTATTCTCCTTTAGTTCGTTTCTCTATCTAGAAGTGGAATAGAATAACCCGGTTGAAGGGTAATGATCATACGTCTGTAATGCATTGTATGTCCCAGAATAGGTCCCATTCTTCTACCCTTTCCGGGTAGTCGATGGCTATTCACAGCTACTACCTTAACACCAAAGAAGAGTTCGACCCAATGCTTTATTTCTGTCTTAGTGAATCCCGATTCGACATTAAAAGTATATTGATTCTTTCCCAATAAACGAAGACTCTTTTCTGTAAATACTGCGTATTTGATTCCATCCATAAATCGACTTTCCCCCCTATGCTCTGAGTTCCAGTATCGATAAGAATTCGAGTTCTTATTGTTCTTATGTTATGGTATGAATATACCATACCAATTCGTTATGTATGGATGATGGATGAGATTCCATGGATAGAGAGCCAATTCCAATAGACCGTTCCCGTTCGCGTGCATCCAGCAGGAATTGAACCCGCAAATTTACCAATTATGAGTTGGGCGCTTTAACCATTCAGCCATGGATGCTTAACAGGGATCATCGTACATCGTAAATAACCAATTTTCATATAGAAAGACATATCATAGAAAAATGAAATCGAAAATATTCGGAGATGACAAATATTCGGAGATGACTATGAAAACACCTCTCCGGATCCTCGAATTGAAAGAGAGACTGAGAGGGATCAAGAATCCTAATTCTCGCTATTTGGAATGGATCCAATTCTATTGAGTCTGACCCATAGTGATCATTTCTCTTTAGCAAAGAATGACCTTGGTTATCAAAGGATTGAACAACCGAGATCCATTTACTTATGATACCTAGTTGACATTGCTAACAAGGATCTAATGAATTATGAGTTTAATAGATTCTCTTTAGCAGAAAGACGTATATTCCTTGCTCATTATCAGACAATCACTTATTCCCAAACCTCGTGTGGGGCTAATCGTTTTCATTTACCATCTCATGGAAAACCCTTTTCGTTCCGCTTAGCCCTATCGGGTATTTTAGTGATAGGTTCTATAGGAACTGGACAATCCTATTTGGTCAAATACCTAACGAAAAATTCCTATTTTCCTTTCATTAAGGTACGAGGGCTTCTTATTCCACAAGAACGAAAGCACCTTTTCATTCTTTCATATACTAGGGGTTTTTACTTGGAAAAGACAATGTTCCATACTAAAGGATTCGGGTCCATAACCACGAGTTCCAGTGCACTAGATCTTGTAGCACTTAGCAACGAGGCCCTATCCATTAGTATTCCACATAAGAAATCCATTATAGAAACTAATACAATTAGATTAGCTCTTCATAGACAAACTTGGGGTTTGCGAGCCAAGATAAGACCGGCTCGGGATCATGGGACCCTTTTCTATCAGATAGGAGGGGATCTTGTACAAAATAGACTTCTAAGTAATAACCCCATAGATCCTATATCTATCTATATAAAGAGGCAATCGTGTCAGGAAGCGGCTTTTTCTTTGGCCAAACGGTACTTCGAACTTGGAACGAGCATGAAGAGATTAACGAGACTTCTTTCTCTTTTGAGTTTTTCTGGCGGACCGGTCGCGCAAGATCTTTGGTCTTCCCCCGGAACCGATGAAAAAGTGGGTCGCTTCTTATGGACTCGCTCAGAATGATTCTTCTCTATCTATAGTTCATGGCCTATTAGAAGTAGAAGGTGCTCTGGTGCAATCCTTACCGACAGAAAAAGATTGCAGTCGGGTTGATAATAATCGAGTGCCATTACTTCGTCGGTCCGAACCAAGGAATCCGTTAGAAATGTTTTGAAATGGATATTGTTCTCTCTTTGATTAGGGATGCTATATGAAAAGAAGTGGAGTTTGAAAAAGGGAACGGAATGGTCAAACCGGAACTGCTAGAGGAACGAATTTTCAATAGCATAACTTGGGCTCCTAGAATATGGGGCCCTTGGGACAATCTATTTGATTGCAGGGACAGGTACGCTGAATATGACTGGGGATTTTCCTATGGGTATTGGAGCGGGTCCAAGCAGATTAAAGAGGATGAGTTGTCAGAGACTGCTATTTATTCGAATTATTTCTGGTATATTTATCATAAAAAGGGGGAGGTGCAAGAGACTGATTCGGACTTCTTGCAGAGTGGAACAATGCAGTACCAGACACGAGATATATCTTTCAAAGAAGAAGGCTTTTTTCGAATAAGCCAATTGATTTGGGACCTTCGGATCCATTCTTTTTCCTATTCAAAGATCAGGCCTTTGTCTCTGTGTTTTCACATCGAGAATTCTTTGCAGATGAAGATGAAGAGATGGCAAAGCGGCTTAGTACCAGTACCTGGAGAAAAAAGCCTCCTAAACATATGGCTAGCAACTGGTTCACCAGGAGTACGCAAGAAAGGCAAAAGCACTACGAATTATTGATTTAGGAATGGGAATGGGCTAGAACCCTGGGCTCTTCCTTATATAATTAATGGTCTTTTCATTCTAATACTCTATCCGAGAGTTCTCAGTATTTAGCAAAGCTGTTCCTATCTAACGGAAGGCTCCTGGATCAAATGACAAAGACATTGTTTGTGGAGAAAGAGGTGGCTTTTCCCGGATGAAATGAAACATTTCATTTGTGTAACAGGAGAAAGATTTCCCACTCCTTAGCCGTAAAGATATGTGGCCATGAAAAAGGGAGGGGATTCAGTGGAACAGGATTGGCCGGGCGGTAGAGTCGTGGAAACACTTGTTGATTCCTATTTTGGACCCTAGCTCCATGGAACAATATGCTACTGCGGAAACATGGAAGAATTGCAATCTTAGATCAAAACACTATGTATGGGATGATATGAACTGCCTAAATAAGAATTCTTGAGCGTCGAATAACCTGAGTACTAACTACATCAAACAATTTGCATTAATGAAACTGTGTAAATCCACCGGATAATCAAAAATACGCATGTCTGATGAAATGGTTGTTGCTATCTGTTTCCATAACGAATCCTTGGTTTAACTGAATAAGTAAAGAAAATGGGCCCTTTCTCTTCGT
>NC_050100.1:218315372-218327872 GCF_902167145.1 Zea mays | reverse complement strand
CTATTTCAGAATCAAAAAAAGTAAAGTAAAAATCATTTAGCTTATTCTCTCAATTTCAATTGACCGCTACTGGATTTAGTATATCTAATATGAATTGGCGATCAGAACACATATGGATAGAACTTCTAAAAGGTTCTCGAAAAAGAGGTAATTTTTTCTGGGCCTGTATTCTTTTTCTAGGTTCATTAGGATTCTTAGCGATTGGGGCTTCCAGTTATCTTGGTAAGAATATGATATCTGTACTTCCATCTCAACAAATTCTTTTTTTTCCACAGGGGGTCGTGATGTCTTTCTACGGAATCGCAGGCCTATTCATTAGCTCCTATTTGTGGTGCACTATTTTATGGAATGTAGGCAGTGGTTATGACCGATTCGATAGAAAAGAGGGAATAGTGTGCATTTTTCGTTGGGGATTCCCTGGAATAAAACGTCGCATCTTCCTTCAATTCCTTGTGCGGGATATCCAATCAATTAGAATTCAGGTTAAAGAGGGTCTTTATCCTCGTCGTATCCTTTATATGGAAATCCGGGGCCAGGGGGTCATTCCCTTGACTCGTACTGATGAGAAGTTTTTTACTCCACGAGAAATTGAACAAAAAGCTGCCGAATTGGCCTATTTCTTGCGTGTACCAATTGAAGTATTTTGAGTACCAATTGCAATTTTTTGCAATTGTAAGGGGATTTTCGAGTATTTATCTAAAGTAAAGGAAGGAACAAACGAGGATAAGAGAAAATTGCTTCGAATTTGTTTTGTCCAAGTGAGATATATGGCATACTATTCTTCCATTTTTATACGAAAGGCCTTTTTTTATTTCTCTATTCCACTCCATTTAGATCTAAGAAAGAACCCAATACAATGAAATTCCACTAGTATACAAAAAGAGAAATAGATACAAACACAAGGTCTCAAACCTTGTTATAGAATTTTTGCTTCAAAGAAAAGAAATATCATATATATTCAGCTTACAGATCAAAAATGAAAAAAAAGAAAGCATTGCCTTCTTTCTTATATCTTGTATTTATCGTACTTTTGCCCTGGGGAGTCTCTTTCTCTTTTAACAAATGTCTGGAACTTTGGATTAAGAATTGGTGGAATACCAGGCAATCCGAAACTTTCTTAAGTGATATTCAAGAGAAAAGGATTCTAGAAGGATTCATAGAATTAGAGGAACTTTTTCTCTTGGACGAAATGATAAAAGAGAAACCGAAGACACATGTACAAAAACTTCCTATAGGAATACACAAGGAAATAATACAATTGGCCAAAATAGATAATGAGGATCATCTCCATATCATTTTGCATTTCTCAACAAATATAATCTGTTTGGCTATTCTAAGTGGTTCTTTTTTTCTGGGTAAAGAAGAACTTGTCATTTTGAATTCTTGGGTTCAGGAATTTTTCTATAACTTAAATGATTCAATAAAAGCTTTTTTTATTCTTTTAGTTACTGATTTTTTTGTTGGATTTCACTCTACCTGCGGTTGGGAACTACTAATTCGTTGGGTCTACAACAATCTTGGATGGGCTCCTAACGAGCTAATTTTCACTATTTTTGTTTGTAGTTTTCCTGTGATTCTAGACACGTGTTTGAAATTTTGGGTCTTTTTTTGTTTAAACCGTCTATCTCCTTCACTTGTAGTCATTTATCATTCAATTAGTGAAGCATAAACTCACTCATTTCATTTCCTAATATTAATCAAATTAGCATATTTCTTTTCTTCCTTTAGAAATGGAAAGAAAGCCCTTTTCCTTTTTAACAAAATTCTTTCTATTTCTACCTGCTCAAGGTATTCATCATTCTAGTACAACTATTGCAGTAGAATGACAACAGACTCGTGTATAGGGAACTAGATTAGCTTAGCTACCTATCTAATTTATTTTAGAAATTCCGGGATCCGCGATTGGACATGGAAAATAGAAAAACTTTTTCTTGGTTAAAGGAACAGATGATTCGATCGATTTCTGTATCGATCATGATATACGTAATAACTCGCACATCTATTTCAAACGCATATCCCATTTTTGCGCAGCAGGGTTATGAAAACCCGCGGGAAGCAACTGGACGAATTGTATGTGCCAATTGCCATTTAGCTAATAAGCCTGTGGATATTGAAGTTCCCCAAGCAGTGCTTCCTGATACTGTATTTGAAGCAGTTCTTCGAATTCCTTATGATATGCAGCTGAAACAAGTTCTTGCTAATGGTAAAAAGGGAGGGTTGAATGTGGGTGCTGTTCTTATTTTGCCCGAGGGATTCGAATTAGCGCCGCCCGACCGTATTTCTCCTGAGTTGAAAGAAAAGATAGGAAATCTCTCTTTTCAGAGTTATCGTCCCAATAAAAAAATATTCTTGTGATAGGCCCTGTTCCCGGTAAGAAATATAGTGAAATTGTCTTTCCCATTCTTTCCCCCGATCCCGCTACAAAAAAAGACGTTCATTTCTTAAAATATCCCATATATGTAGGGGGAAACCGAGGAAGGGGACAGATCTATCCTGACGGTAGCAAGAGTAACAATACGGTCTATAATGCTACGTCAACAGGTATAGTAAAAAAAATACTACGTAAAGAAAAGGGGGGATATGAAATATCCATAGTGGATGCATCGGATGGACGCCAAGTGATTGATATTATACCTCCCGGGCCAGAACTTCTTGTTTCAGAGGGGGAATCAATCAAGCTTGATCAACCATTAACAAGCAATCCTAATGTAGGAGGGTTTGGTCAGGGGGATGCAGAAATAGTGCTTCAGGATCCATTGCGCGTCCAAGGCCTTTTGTTTTTCTTCGCATCTGTTATTTTGGCACAAGTTTTTTTGGTTCTCAAAAAGAAACAGTTTGAAAAGGTTCAATTGTACGAAATGAATTTCTAGATCCTGGGATTTCTTACCATCAAGTGAGAAAAAAGCCTCGATTTCTGGAATTCCTTATTTCTATCTCATGCAAAAGAAGAGGATCCAAGGCAAAGACGAGAACAATAAAAGGAACAAGTCCTTTTAGGAGGAATTGTGGGTCTTCTTAATCCTCTATTGGGCACAAGAAAAAGGCTTTTTTGCCTTTTTCTTGTGTCGATTCTTCTTGTATCGAAGTAAGAATCATTTTTCTTCTTATTTGTTTTGTCAAAGATTACTATTTATTCTTTATTCGGGTCTGTCTTTTGGACTTCCTTTGCTTAGGTTCGGGCGCGGTAGTGGACAAACAGAGGGAAAGAAGGTATGGCGGGGGACACATTTCTTGTGAGCAAATAGAATTGCTTTACTTTTTGAATTAAGTTCAACTTTGAACTTACAGAAATTTTGTAAAAAAAATCTATACCCTCCCATGGAAGGGTGGTTTTGATTTTTAGGCTAGTTGAGTAGTTTTGATTAAGGTTTTATTAGTTTATTACTCTAAACTAAATCAACGATTTGCAGGATACTTCCTTCATGGAATAAAATACTGGATCCTCTCCCCTCTTTCTTGTTGCTTCATAAGAGTGAATCCATTTTATGGGCGAAAGGCGGGGGCTTTAAATCGACCGATGGATTGCTTCACTCACTAACATCATTAACAAACAAAAGAATAAATGGAGGGATTCCAACCATCAGAGCAAAGGTTTTCTCTTTGTTATTTTTACAAATAGAAATAGGTAACCAATTTCTAGATTATGGAACAAAACCGCGTTATAACAATAAGAATTCCGCGGGCCCTTTCCGCTCTAATCAGATAAAGGGGAGTAAGGACCCGCTAAGTTCCTACTTTTTCATGTTTACAATCTGGATCCTCCGATTACTATAGAGATGAACCCAATCCAGAATACGAACCGTAAAAGAAAACACCTATTAAACCAATCACAAGAATACCAGTTACAGTACCTATCAGCCAAAGAGGAATTCTTCCAGTAGTATCGGCCATTTCCCCTACTTTCCTCCACATTTTCTCAAGTGGTCATGCTAGAGACAAAAACAGTCATGGATAGTTATAAAGATGGTATCCTTCCAAATGGGATAAGAGAATTCTTACTACTCTCTTTCTTTCTCTCAATTGAAGAAGTAATTGGAAAATAAAACAGCAAGTACAAAAATGAGTAATAAACCCCAGTATAGACTGGTACGATTCAATTCAACATTTTGTTCATTCGGGTTTGATTGTGTCATAGTTCTATAGTTGGAATTTGGTTTATCGTTGGATGAACTGCATTGCTGATATTGATCCCAAGAAAAAAACCGTGGGTACAGCTAATCCGTGAACAGCCAGCCATCGCACTGTAAAAATAGGATAGGTTCGATCTATGGTCATTGGGGGCCTCCTAAAAGGATCTACTAAATTCATCTAGTTGTTCTAAAGAATCAAAACGGTCGGTTATTAATGGAATTCCTTGTCGGCTTTCCGTGAAATACTCGTTTGGTCGAGGACTTCCAAACACGTCATAAGCTAAACCCGTACTGACAAATAACCAACCCGCAATGAATAGGGAAGGTATAGTAATGCTATGAATAACCCAGTATCGAATACTGGTAATAATATCAGCAAAAGAACGTTCTCCCGTGCTTCCAGACATGCTGAGCTCCCAAAATTTTTATTCAAAAAAGGAATTGATTCCGTAAAAGATGGGATCCACCAGTAAATAGAAAATTACTGATATTTCATCCTTGTGAGATTGTCAATTTTGTACCAAAGGTGTATTTTGAGTATACCGAATTAGTATAGCTATCCTTCCTATGGCACAGCAATCCAGTTTTGCTTGGTCCCGAAACAGAATTCCTTTTTTCTCTTTTTTGTTCCTTGTCTATAGGAAAATTACATGTTATTCAAGGCATCAATAGAACCCCACAATTTTTTGGGTCCTACTTATTTTCATTGTCTTCGGAATAGTAGAATAATTTAATTTGGAATAGCGGCCAAGATCTTGGGAAAATCTAAGTTAATGATTAATAAGATAAAGAATTTAGGAAGGATATTCTCATATTGACGCAATACAAAGATAAGTATATGCAAAATCGATCCTTTTTTAGTTAAAGGAATTTAATTGGTTAGCATAAAATAATATCTAATAAATAGAAAATCGAATAGCGGATAATCCGTTATGAAAGAAACGGAATACATTCTTTGAAGAATCAAGATTCGTAATCAATCCTTGTCTTGTTTGTTGGATTAGGTCTAATTTTCTTGACCAAACAGCAAGCATGGAACTTTACAAGAAGAACTTAAAAGAAAAGGATAATTGAAGTAACTTTGAATCCACTTTTGTTGGGGTTCAAAAAACGAATAAAAATAAATAAAAAAAAGTAAATTTAAGGAATAGTTCCCTTTTTGAGGGGGCCCCTCGGGGGTCGTGGAATGCTTTTCTTCTCCTCTTATTCCATATGGAATACAATGAGTTAAAATTTGCTCCAAAAAGAGGATGAAATCCATCCTATTAAAAAAGAAATAATCCGAATCCGAAATAGAAAGAATTTTTTTTTTCAAATTCAATTCTTTATTTATCTTTTATTCCAAAATTCTCCCGAAAATCCAATTTCATTTTTCAATGGGGTTAGATGATCTAGTTCTTAATATTATTAGTTTACTTAACTGACAGATTCCACAACAAATCTCTTGATTCGGAATTAGGGACTCATGTTCCGTCTGATGAATCGATTTTCTCTTTTTTTTACACTTCTGTATCTCACTCTATCTTGTTTTTTAGTATTATCTAAAATAACCGATGAATTATGAATTTTCCATAACTTAAACTTAGGTAAGTGCTTTACCAACATATGTAGTGTAGTAAAAAAAATGGAATTGAACCCCTTCATGCTTACTATAACTAGTTATTTCGGTTTTCTACTGGCTGCTTTAACTATAACCCCAGCTCTATTTATTAGCTTGAACAAGATACGTCTTATTTGAAATGAATTGAATAGAAGAATCTTTCTTTTGGATTCTTGGTATTCTAGACTCTTTTCCACACTAATTACCAATTCTTTTCTTGGTCATTGAGATTCGTGGGTAGTTTAGACTATTATTTAGAGATAGATCGTACCTCTTTTTTTATCCCCTCGAACAAATCGAAATGATTGAAGTTTTTCTATTTGGAATCGTCTTAGGCCTAATTCCTATTACTTTAGCGGGATTATTCGTGACTGCGTATTTGCAATACAGGCGTGGGGATCAGTTGGATCTTTGATTGAGTAATATTTCTTTTTTGATTGACCTCCTCTCTGGTCTGGAGGAGGTCAAATTGGAGTTGCAATTCTACTTTGTTTTTTTTTAAGTTATTTTAGTTTCGACATAAGATATATGGAATCACGCTCTATAGGATTTGAACCTACGACATCGGGTTTTGGAGACCCGCGTTCTACCAAACTGAACTAAGAGCGCTTTCAAAACAAAAAAAAAAGAAAATCCTTTTCTATTCCTAACGTGTCTCACGTCCGTATAGTATCCACAAATTCAAGTTATACCCACTTTAATCGATCTCCCCACTACTGCCCATAACGAAGAGAGAATTAATAGGTAGGGATGACAGGATTTGAACCTGTGACATTTTGTACCCAAAACAAACGCGCTACCAAGCTGCGCTACATCCCTTTTCCAAATTGTTGTACAATGCCATTGTACACAATTCCTTTCTTGTTTTCCACATCGTAATTTTCTTCTATTTCTTTATCCATATAGAACTTTCTTGTCATTTCTTGTTTTTGGTCTCATATAATCAAGGAAGGGGTATAAACTAAAATCCAGTCAAATTTCACCTATAAAAGAAAGACTACTATTCCTTAGTAATGTATAGGAAGAAGGGGTCATCTTTTTTAGGGATAGGAAAATCTCGTCTATACGGTTCATTCTATATATATATAATATTTATTTTGTTTTTTTAGTTAGGAATTTCGCCTAAACAAAAGAAATACAAAGGATCTTGGGCAAGAGTATCTGATCATATATGTATTCCAATACGGAAGGAGGATTTTCAATGCGGGATATAAAAACATATCTCTCTGTAGCACCCGTGCTAAGTACTCTATGGTTTGGGGCTTTAGCAGGTTTATTGATAGAAATCAATCGTTTATTCCCAGATGCTTTGTCATTCCCTTTTTTTTATTCTAGTTATTCCTATGCGAGAGATAGAATTCTTCGTGACATGACGAAAATTTCCCCTTTTTGAATTCTTTTTTAGTATATGAAGCAAAAAGAAAGAAAAGATGGATAAGGATTGTATTCTTTAATTATTTCTCTATGTTTTATTACTTAATTTACGAATTTCAAAAATTTTGTATTCTATTGGATTGGATTTGTTCGAGAATTCGAAGAATTACAACAAAATCTTTAGAAATCACATTTTTAGTTAGGAACTTCTATGGATTTTATTCTTCTTCTTTTCTTTGGATCCAAAATAGAAGAATAAAAGAATAGGTATAAGAATTAAGTTAAGTCGATCCAAAAAGGAAAGGAGGTTCATGGCCAAGGGCAAAGATGTTAGAATCCGAGTTATTTTGGAATGTATTAGTTGTGTTCGAAAGGGTACCAATAAGGAATCGACGGGGATTTCTAGATATAGTACTCAAAAGAATCGCCACAATACGCCCGGACAATTAGAATTAAGAAAATTTTGTCGTTATTGTCGCAAGCATACCACTCATAATGAAATAAAGAAATAGGAGCATCGTGTGTTCGATTTTTCCAAAGAACAGAAAGAGTAAGAACTTCTTATTAAATATATAGAACATAGATAGAATACTAAATACAAATCAACTCATCTGATTTTAGGTAGATATTATTTCATATGTATAGAGGGTTTTTATTTTTATATATTTGGATTTTTTATATTTTTATATAGTATATTTTGATTTAATCAATTTATATAGTATATTTTGATTTAATCAAATAATATATGGACCAAAGAAAGACTACTTCTTCTGGTTCTGGATCAAAAATTAATAAAAGAAAGAAATCCATTTTTTTTCAAATTTTAAAATAAGGAATAAATCATGTATATATCTAAACAACCTTTTCGTAAATCTAAGCAACCCTTTCGTAAATCCAAACAAACTTTTCATAAATCTAAGCAACCTTTTCGTAAATTCAAACAACCTTTTCGTAAATCTAAGCAACCTTTTCGTAAATCCAAACAACCTTTTCGTAGGCGTTCTCGAATAGGCCCGGGGGATCGAATTGATTATAGAAACATGAGTTTAATTAATCGATTTATTAGTGAACAAGGAAAAATATTATCTAGACGAATAAATAGATTAACCTTGAAACAACAACGATTAATTACTCTTGCTATAAAACAGGCTCGTATTTTATCTTTCTTACCATTTCGTAACTATGAGAATGAGAAGCAATTTCAAGCCCAGGCAATTTCAATAATTACTGGTCCTAGACACAGAAAAAATAGACATATTCCTCAATTAACACAAAAGTTCAATTCCAATCGAAACTTAAGAAACTCCAACCAGAATTTAAGAAACAACAATCGAAACTTAAGTTCCGATTGTTGATGTTTTATTCGAAAGACTCAGACTCATATATAAAGTAAAGTAATCCAATTTGGATTCTTGTGTTTGTTATAAGAAAGAAAAATGGGAAAAAATAAATAGTTTTTTTATTTATTGCAACATGCTCGTCGATTCCTACCACTTAATCTTAATTTATTGTATCTTCCCGGAGTTCCCTCTCCGGGAATTCGGTTTTAATTATTCCTGTATATTACTTTTTTATCCTTTAATTGATGATCCTTATTTTATTGGAAATCGTGTAAAGATTATTTGGATTTGATACAGCTACTTGTGCAAGCATTTTACGATTAAGAATCAATTCCTTCTTGGACAGATTGTGTATTAATTTACTATAACTATTGAATACGTTATATACCCGTGTTGCTGCGTTTATCCGAGTGATCCACAAACGACGAAAATCCCTCTTTTGCCTGCCTCTATCTC
Source organism: Zea mays (assembly GCF_902167145.1). Lineage (NCBI taxonomy): Eukaryota > Viridiplantae > Streptophyta > Magnoliopsida > Poales > Poaceae > Zea > Zea mays. Next base: position 218,318,972 of record NC_050100.1, on the reverse strand, counting down.
GATGAGAAGAAACAAAAGCTCTTCTTACTTGTTGAGTAATCACTCGATTAAGTCTTAAATGAGCCCCCCTAAAGTTTGAGGCAAATGAACGCATTTTTGTTCGTCGTCTCCGAGCTATATATCCTCGCGGAACTCTGGTCATTGAATCAAATTAACCTTAATGAATAACTAATGATTTCTCTTCTTTTAACCCTCTTTTTTCCCATTAATAACTAAACGGATTATTCCGATATATAAAATATTAATTCCAATGGCTTTTGCTACTATAACCTTCCCAACCACGATTTTTTATTCTATTTAGTTATTTCGCATAGAAATAACAAATTCTAACGATACTAAAAAAATAGTGGGTTCCATCGTTTTTATGGTTCCCTTTTAAACGGCGAGGCCCTCTCTATACACCGGAGCCCTTTCTTTCATCAAAAGGTATTGTGAACTTGTATAGTTCACATTCTTTGGCTCTACCTATCCATTATAGAGTAAATAACTCTTTTCACAATAAGAGTTATTCATACAGTGACGGTATTTAATTATGAAAGTTGGCTAAGTAGCTGACCCTTTAGTCCGTTCTTTTAAGATAAAGGAGCATAAGCCTTTTTCTTTTTATTACTATTTCCTCCGCTTAATGGATAACCATTTGTTACCAATGGGGGAATTGCTTCTTCCAATCTAGATGATTGGATTTGCACCAAAGGAAACCATAAATTCCATATACCATAGAAATCTAGGATAGAGCTTCTCTATCCTATTCATTGGTACCGATCATGGATACTTCAAAAATTTTATTATTTGTTTGAACTCATGATCTGAACGAGTCGCACATACACCCTAGCACATGTTCCTCGACGCTGAGGACATCCCTTAAGCGCGGCCGATTTTCTAGCATTTCGTATTGGTTGTCTTGCATTTCTAATAAGTTGTTTAACCGTTGGCATGTCGTATGTATATATAAAATGGATTGGTTTAGATCGATCTTAACCTGATGATTCATCATCATGAAGTATTTCTATTTTCTATAGCATAAAACCCGAATTTAGGTTTGAAATAAATTTACAAGAAATCCACCCACTACCAATCCTTAAACATTTCTAGAAACCACACTGGATCAGTATCGCAGTGCTCGTCAATCATTTCATCCCCTACAATATCGACAAGTCCATAAGCTTTGGCTTCGTCTGCTGACATAAAAACATCCCTTTCCATGTCTTCGGATACAACCCAAAAAGGCTTGCCTGTTCTTAGTGCATAAACCCTTGTGATCATTTCGCGAACTTTGTGTAACTCTTCCACTTCTAGTAAAAATTCTGGTGTCCTTGCCCGATAATAAGCACTAGCAGGTTGGTGAAGCATAATCCTAGCGTGAGGGAATGCTATACGCTTGGTGGGTTCTCCTCCAAGCAGAATGAAGGAGGCCATGGACGCGGCTATTCCGAGGCATATTGTATATATATCAGGTGTCACCGTTTGCATCGTATCAAAAATCGCCATTCCTGAGATTAGCCACCCGCCAGGGGAGTTTATAAACAAAAAAATATCGCTATTTCCATCTTCTATACTGAGATATACCATCAGACCTGTAATATGATTTGTGATCTCGCAACGAATCTCTTGACCTAAAAAAAGTGTCCTTTCTCGATACATAACATTGTATAAGTCAACCCAAGTCGCTTCTTCATCTCCGGGAATCCGGTAAGGTACTTTTGGAACACCAATGGGCATATTAGATTAATATTATTAAATTTAAGTAAAAAAACTACACTTTAATATGGAAACGTAAGAATGGAAGAGAAAGAAAGAATCCGCAGTTTATTATCTTCATTTTTTTTTCTTATTCTATAAGAATACTATAGATTCTATTAATACATAGATTGAAATATTCTACATATAAGGAAGGTAAAACAGATTGAATAAAGAAAAAAGAATCCGTGATTTGAATGATAAACAAAGAGGGATGAAGGATCTATTCTTCGTTTTTCCAAATAGCCCAAGCTACCCATTGCATATTGGCACTTATCGAGTATAGAATAGATCTGCTTCTCTTTCTTCTTACAAACAGAATTGGCTTGTTATTTTTAATGGAATGAAATAAATATTCACGCTTTCTGACATAGAATCCCCTAGAAGGGTTAGGTACATAGAATAAGTATGGATAGTCTTTTCCAATGCGATAAAATAAAGCGACATCGTGTCTATTTTTCTTTGCTAAAGGGGTATTTCCATGTGTTTGCCTTGGTATCGTGTTCATACTGTCGTATTGAATGATCCGGGTCGATTGCTTTCGGTGCATATAATGCACACAGCTCTAGTTTCTGGTTGGGCTGGTTCGATGGCTTTATACGAATTAGCGGTTTTTGATCCCTCTGATCCTGTTCTGGATCCAATGTGGAGACAAGGTATGTTCGTCATCCCCTTCATGACTCGTTTAGGAATAACGAATTCGTGGGGTGGTTGGAGTATTTCAGGAGTAACTGTAACGAATCCGGGTATTTGGAGTTATGAAGGTGTGGCAGGTGCGCATATTGTGTTTTCTGGCTTGTGTTTCTTGGCAGCTATCTGGCATTGGGTATATTGGGACCTAGAAATATTCTGTGATGAGCGGACGGGAAAACCTTCTTTGGATTTGCCCAAGATCTTTGGAATTCATTTATTTCTTGCAGGGGTGGCTTGTTTTGGCTTTGGTGCATTTCATGTAACGGGTTTATATGGCCCTGGGATATGGGTGTCCGATCCTTACGGACTCACTGGAAAAGTACAAGCTGTAAATCCTGCGTGGGGTGCAGAAGGTTTTGATCCTTTCGTTCCGGGAGGAATAGCTTCGCATCATATTGCTGCGGGTACTTTGGGCATATTAGCGGGCCTATTCCATCTAAGTGTCCGTCCGCCTCAACGTCTATACAAAGGGTTACGTATGGGCAATATTGAAACTGTACTTTCCAGTAGTATCGCTGCTGTTTTTTTTGCTGCTTTCGTAGTTGCCGGAACTATGTGGTATGGATCAGCAACTACCCCAATCGAATTATTTGGGCCTACTCGTTATCAGTGGGATCAGGGATACTTTCAGCAAGAAATATATCGAAGAGTTAGCGATGGGTTAGCCGAAAATCTTAGTTTATCAGAAGCTTGGTCTAAAATTCCCGAAAAATTAGCCTTTTATGATTATATTGGTAATAATCCGGCAAAGGGGGGATTATTCAGAGCAGGCTCAATGGACAATGGGGATGGCATAGCTGTTGGATGGTTAGGACATCCCGTCTTTAGAGATAAAGAAGGACGCGAGCTTTTTGTACGTCGTATGCCTACTTTTTTTGAAACATTTCCGGTCGTTTTGGTAGATGAAGAGGGAATTGTGAGAGCGGACGTTCCTTTTAGAAGAGCAGAATCCAAATATAGTGTTGAACAAGTAGGCGTAACGGTGGAGTTCTATGGTGGCGAACTTAATGGAGTAAGTTATTCTGATCCTGCTACTGTAAAAAAATATGCGCGGCGTGCTCAATTAGGGGAAATTTTTGAATTAGATCGAGCTACTTTGAAATCAGATGGTGTTTTTCGCAGCAGTCCAAGGGGTTGGTTCACTTTTGGTCATGCTACCTTTGCTTTGCT